>NC_140441.1:25846220-25993720 GCF_963576455.1 Neolamprologus multifasciatus
GCAGTCTGATGTCTCACATGCAGAGAAATTACACATTGTTTTCTAAATTGGTCAATGTTTAACACATAATCAGTGCTGTAAGAAATTTCTTCCTTAGACAACCCACAATTTAATGATTAACTTTTTCTGTATCTTCAGCAGCAGATTTAATGTTTTACCAATTTTGTTTCTTCAACAGGAAGTAAACCCAGAGCCACACTGGCAGCACAAAGTCCAGTCATACCAGTAGGGGGCAGTGTGACACTGAGCTGCTCGGTGGAGGGCTCTGCTGGCTGGAAGTTTGACTGGTTCAGACGTGATTCAAAGTTTTCTGGAGGTCAGAAAATAGGAGCTGGAACATCAAAGCACACTATCAGTATTTCAGAAGGAGGCATCTATTACTGCAGAGGAGGGAGAGGAGATCCAGTTTTCTCCACAGAGGACAGTGCTCCAGTTATAATTCAGAAACAAGGTGAGGGCTAAGTTTTGTTGTGAGATAAAACACAAAATCATGATGATATTAAAGAAGCACCTAATAACTTCAGTTTTTAAAATTTAGTTTTTGTTGTCTGTTGATTTTTTTCTGTTTAATATTTGTGTTTATTTGCTTGTTGAACAGTTTTAGCTGCTGTAAATCTGCAGCACAGCTGGTCTCAGATATTCACTGGTGAGACAATCACTCTCAGATGTGAGATTCAGGGAGGTGAAGGAAAGGTGTGGAAATATGAATGGACAGCACCCAACACAAACAGGCCTCCAACATCCAGTGAATACAGGATCAGCAGAGTTTTTGTGTCCCACAGTGGAGACTACAGATGTCGGGGTAGCAGTGACTATCTCTTCACAGGATGGAGTGATGCCTTCAGACTGACAGTTTCATGTAAGTTGGACCATGATTCATGCTGACATTTAATGTTTTCATGTTTACATCTGTCTTAACAGGAAAACTATTACTGCAAACTGAAAGCGAGAGTTCAAGAAGCGATAAGTTGGATCGAAAAGCAGGCAGAGACTAATGATTCCCAGGACTTTGACTACTACTGGGAACCAGTTCTCTACTCCCATCCCTACATGCAAGATTACTAATTACTGTTTGTGTTTGTAGATAAATTAATCAGTTAATGTTTAAAGTGTGATCAGTACTGTCACAAGTTTATCCTTGATTATGTTTTAATGTTTTACTTATTTTGTTTCTTCAACAGCAAGTAAACCCAGAGCCACACTGACAGCACAAAGTTCAATCATACCAGCAGGGGGCAGTGTGACACTGAGCTGCTCTGTGGAGGGCTCTGCTGGCTGGAAGTTTGACTGGTTCAGACGTGATTCAGTCTCTTCTAAAGCTCAGCTCATGAGAGGAAATGAAGCAAACAGAGTTATTAGAGTCTCAAAAGGAGGTCTGTACCACTGCAGAGGAGGGAGAGGAAATCCAGTTTACTACACAGAGGACAGCAGTGACGTCACAATTACAGAAACTCGTGGGTTCAATTATTTTATTTCTGTCAAACTGAGAGATGTCATTTTGTGTTCTGTGCTAACAATTTCATTCAACAACTGTGAGTTTATTAACCCTGACATGAGAGACAACTCCTGACAAATAGAATAATTTATTCTGTCTTATTTTTTTACCTTCATGTTTCTATTTGTCTCTAACTGGATATTTTTCTGTGAACAGTTCCCACTAAGCCTACTGTGACCCTGCAGCCATCCTGGACTCAGATATACAGCGGTGAGACAGTCACTGTCAGATGTGAGATTCAGGGAGGTGAAGGAGCTCAGTGGACGTATGAATGGAGAGCAGCCAAGTTAAACACACCTCCAACATCCAATGAATACAGAATCATCAGAGCTACTGAGTCTGACAGTGGAGGATACAGCTGCCGGGGCAGAAGGGACTATTTCTTCTCAGAGTGGAGTGATATCATCACACTGACTGTATCATGTAAGATGTTTCTTCCAGAGTATCTAAATAAGGAAAAAGCACTTCTTCTTTCTTACAGCTTTATAACTGTCTTTCATGTTGGTCAGTAAAATGTTTTGTTTTTATTCCAACAACAAAAACCTGAACAGCAGCTTTTTATTCACAGTGAAGACAACAAAACATATGAGAGTAACTTCTCTGCTGTGCAGCTCTAATACATGAAAGATGAAATGCAGAACAAATGCTGAATCTGTCTCAGCTGCTCCACCACATCCACTAAGAAACATTAAATCCACTAATTGTTCCTCATGTGTGTTTTTAACTTAGAAATGCAGCAAATTAAATATGAAAGATTCGTGTTGTGTTTGTGTGATAGTTGTACAGTTTGTTGTAGCTTCACCATTAAAGTTATGTGATATTTTTTATTTACATATTTCCACCAAGTTATTGAAACTGGTTTGATTCAGTCATTGACTTTTGTTCTTTTTCTAAACTGAACTGCAGATAAACCAAAGACCAAACTGAGAGCTGATAACACAGCTGTTCCAGTAGGGGGCAGTGTGACCCTGACCTGCTCTGTGAACCCATCATCATCATCTGGATGGAAATACTACTGGTACAGAGATGAGAAATCCTCTGAACCTCTGACCACACAAGATGCAGTTTTCCACTCAAATGGACAAATCAGCGTCTCACAGGAAGGACTCTACAGGTGCAGAGGAGGAAGAGGAAACCCAGTTTACTACACAGAGGACAGCCAGTCAGTCAGGATTTGGAAAACTGGTCAGTTTAACATAAAATCAGATAAATTCCTGATTAAGGAGGAAGATGAAGAACAAAAGGCATTAACATTTTTGACATTCATGTGTTTTTATTGTACTTTCTTGAACATTAACAGTCTCAAACAGGCCTGTTGTGACTCTGTATCCAAACTGGTCTGAGATATACAGAGGAGAGACGATCACTGTCAGATGTGAGATCCATGGAGGAGACACTGAGTGGGATTATGAGTGGGAAACAAACAGCATGATAAAAGCTCCAAATCAAAATGAATACAGGATTAGATCTGCTTCATCATCCAACAGTGGAAACTATCGCTGTAAGGGCAGAATGAAAAGTTCACAGCATAAAACAACAGAGTGGAGTGATTCAGTCACACTGACAGTTTCTGACAGTAAGTAGAGTCATAGTTCATTTAACCTGGAAATAGAAACAGTTTGTAAAAATGTGTTTTTATTAGTACATGTTGACATATTTGACATGTTTAGATAGTCTCACTCTTAAAGTTCATCATAAATATTTGTGAGTCAACATTTTAGTGACATTGAATTCAGAGTTAAGAGACGAAACATTGAGAGAAAATCTTTGTTGAACAGATGAACCCCGTCCTGTCCTCACTGTGTCTCCATCATGGCTGAGTCCTGGAGCCTCAGTAACTCTGAACTGTGAGGTTGAACATCCGTCTGCAGGATGGAGCTTCTACTGGTATAAAGCTGTTCCTGATCTCTCAGAGAAATCCTCCAGTTATGAGCTGCTACCTGATGGCAGTGGGACTGCACAGGACTCCTACATCATTCATGGACAGACACACACAGCAGGATATGTGTGCAGAGCTGGAAGAGGAGACCCAGAGTATCACACTGATCACAGTCAACCAAAGTTTGTCTGGTCTGCAGGTCAGCTTGATTCTATCTATCTTTTTTCAAGTAATGCAACATCAAATAATGTAAATTGATGGGTTTTTTTTTTTTTTTTTTGGGGGGGGGGGGTAGCATTGAAGGTGAAAATTATACGAACACTGCGTCTTTTAGCACTGACCTTTAAACATTAAAGCAAAAGAATATTTTCACTGTGATATTTTGATACTAACATCTGTGAGCTTTGTCTCTTCACTGCATGTTGTTTCCAGATGTTCATTCAGCAGCGTCTCTCACAGTGAGTCCTGACAGAGTGCAACACTTCACCTCTGACTCTGTCTCACTGACCTGTGAGGGAAACTTCACTGAGGGGAGAGTGAGGAAGTTCTCTGAGGACGGCCGACTGTACTCTGACTGTAGGAGAATGACTGGATCCACATGTGACATCAACACATCAAAGTCAGATACTGCAGTGTACTGGTGTGAGTCTGGATCAGGAGAGTTCAGCAGTGCAGTCAACATCACTGTACAGAGTATGTTATTGTACATTTACTTCTTGGATTTGGATGATTTAGAAATCACATCTGTATTTCTCCCATTCATTTTTTGTGGCTTACAGTAATTATACAGTAGAATTTAAATACAGAAGATCAGATCTTCATGATGAAAAACATTTGTACAATCTGTTCTTATTATTGTTTGTCAGCTTTTTCTCAAAGTGTGCACCAGCTGATGTGACTGAAACAATTGTGTGTGATTGTGTCACAGATGGTGGTAATGGTCCTATCCTGGTGAGTCCTGTTCATCCTGTGACTGAGGGAGCTTCTGTTAGTCTGAGCTGCAGTTTGAAAACACAAAAAATACTTTCCAATGTGTTTTTCTATCACAATGACAAACTTATTCAAAATGATACCCGAGGGGAGCTGAAGATCTCTGCAGTGTCAAAGTCTGATGAAGGTTTCTACAAGTGTCAGTACTCAGGAAGAGAGTCAGCACAGAGCTGGATGTCAGTTAAAGGTGAGCAGGATCAAAACATTTGATGTGTTTCTGTAAATTCGTTTAATGACTGAAATTGTCTGAATTAAGTCTTAAAGTCACTTGGTTCTATTTTATAAAAGTATTTATTTATAAAATTATAATTTATTAATAATTATTGTTTGTTGTTACAGTTACTGTGTCAGGAGCTGACAGCTCTTCATTTCCTGTGTGGTTGATTGTTGGACTGGTTTGTGGAGTCTTTCTCATTATTATTCTCCTGCTCTTGTTGTATCACTGCAGACAGTCCAAGTGTAAGAGCCTCTTCTTTTCATGCTGTATTAGAGAGTTTATTTACTAAATACACTTTAATTATTCACACATATACATGTATTCTGATCTCATGACATGAAATAAAAATTTACATGACAAACATGTGTAATAACATTTGTCTCTTTCACAGATTCCTGCTTCACCAGGTTGGTAAAATACTTTTTATTATTATTTTAAACAAACATCAGTTACTTTTGAGTTTATTGTGTTTATTTCATGTTTTAGGTCGATCCAGTCTGAGAGTCACAGTCCGGGCTCCTCCACAAATCATGGAGTCAACCAGAATGAAACTCATGTGTACGACTCTGTTCATCCTGGTCAGCACTTAAACCGATCTTTATTATCATTATTAATATTGACTTTTCATTCAGTCTCCATTGCCAGACCTGGATTTGACTTGCAAAAAATGCAAAAAATGAAATAAAATTAGATGTAATTAGAAACATTTTTACATTTCAGGTGCAGATGAGCCCCGAGACGTCACATACTCTCTTATTAAACTTCGAAACTTTGGAAAGAAGAGTGAGTACACAAAACACTCAGTGTAGAAAACAGCCTGGAAAGTTTTTACAATATTTAAAATGTTTTAATTATTTTCATTAATCTGATCATCTTCACAGAGAAGCATCATAAACCAGAGCAGAGTGCTGTTTACTCTGAGGTGAAGACAGGAGCTGCAGGTACAGTCACAACAGTCTCATTCAGTGTTTGTACTTGAACGTGTCATCACATCATTATATTGCAGGTAATTATAGGTCAACATGGAGTTTAGTTATTCACTGACCAAGCTTAGCTACTACATACGACCACTACACATCAGCAGAGTTGAATCTTATACACATCGAGGGCCGTTCAGAGTTTAGTGTAAGTTTGTCTGCTTCATATACAGAATGATATTGTTATTGTACAGTATGGTATTGTCCATCTATATGTCCCCAAACTAAATAGTTTCTCTCATGTTTTTACTCTGTAGTAATGTTCTTGTCATCATATCTGTGCTGAACAAATGTGTCCTGAGCTCTGACGTCTCTTTTAGAGGACAGTCTGATGTATGCTGAGGTCAAACAGCCCAAAAAAGAAAAAGCCAAGAAAAACAAAGGTGAGCAAAGTCTGCCATCATCTCCACTGAATATTGTTCAACATGTTTATTTTACAGGTTATATTTATGTATTCACACTTTGTCAGCTATTTAAAATCTACTCTTTTATCTTTACATTAGTGGAGACATCCAGTTTCCTCCTGCTTAATGATATTATTGTTTTCAATGATCTTCTCTTCATTCACAGGAAAATCAAGTCCTGCAGCTGATGCAGCAGTTTATTCTGAAGTCACATCAGGAAGCTCTCTCAGTAATTCTGCTGCCATGCAGGCTGATTTATTCTTCACATTATTAAATGTCTTCAGCTCATAATATCTTTACATGTTGGAAATCACTTTGTCTTTTTGTGCTTGTCTTACAGGTCAGTGAGGAGAGCTGTAGCAGCAAAGCCAAGAAGAAGCTTTTTATGAAGCCACTCTTGCTCCTCTGCTCCACAAATATCAGACATGCTCAGCTTTATGTACAGTTACAATATTAAATCATCATATAGACATATTACTCTTTTTTAGTATAAACCAAATGGAGGTGTATTCATATTCAATATTCATGCTCTTTATCTTCGGTTACTTTTATAAAAAAAATGTAATAAACCTTGAATATATCTAACATGTTCCAACAGCAGTGAGAAATATGTGATCTTTAGTATCTGACAGCACAATTTACACTCAGTGTTTGCAGTGTAAATACTGATATGGGCACCAACATATACTTTAACTGTATTTGTTTACATTATATAAATAAGAATTATAGGCAGTAAATACATTTGAATGTATTTCATGTATATTTTTGTGTTTCTGATCATTTTTTGCATCTTTTAGTTAGAAGGTAGAAATAAAATCTTTTTACATTTGAACATATTATGTTTATGTTTGATTTTTGTTTCCTGTATGAAATTATCCACAAACTAATCAGATCATCTCTCTATGTGCTGATAGTTAAATGAAAAGATAACTTGTACATGTGATAAATCTCATATGAAAGATTGCATGGAGACAGAATATCACAGAGAATTAAAGCTCTGCATCAATCATGGTCAGCATGACTCAGAGAAGTAGCAGTATTATAATTCATTAATACGACACAAACATCAGAGCTAAAAATCCAGACGGTTCTGTCAAAAACAAGACAGAAACAAAACATCTGTCTGACCCTGCAGAGTCTGATTGTTTAGTCACAGTAAGGAGGAGGCACAGGTCAGTCAGGTGTAAACTTAACCAGCTGGGTTGAGCCTGGTTGGCATTTTTCAGCAAAATCAGCATGACGGTGATAAACAGTGCTGATCATATCCTCTAATACAGGGTGACCATAATTTGATTTCCAAAAAAGAGGACACTTGTGCCAGTCATGAAGAACCTTTATAATACTGTTTGTTTACTTGAAGAAAACTTTAACATGTTTTACACAATAACATCTCTGTGCAGTTAATGAATGGTGAAATAAAAAATGTCATATAGTCTTTTACAAATCAACAAGTGCCAAAAAGAGGACAGTTAGTCACCGTGCTCTAATAGCTCAGCTGTGCTGTAGATGGGTTTCCCTCTTCACTATCAATCATGTCTTTGTCCTATAAAGTGGGAGAGCAACTACAGCTACACTGGTGACTTTTTATTTTGTCCTATTACCATTTGTAACTAATTAGTTGACTTTATGTGATTTTAGTTTCTAATAAAATGTCATGCAGTCCTGTGTTCCCTGTTGATTTAATTAAATGGTAAATGTTAAAGTAAGTGGATACAGGGGAGCTGGAGAAATCTGTGAATTAAGATGCAGAAGCAGAAAGTTTAGAGGTTTTATTGCAGGGTTAATAAATGGTGGTGTGAGAGAAATTCTGCACAGACTCTGAGTCTGAAAGACAAACAGTATTTAGAGTCTGCTGTTACTATCACAGCTGTGTAGGTGGCAGTAATACAACTTTATACTGATTCTCAGCTACTAATGAAAAAAAAACCAAAAGAAAAAACGAGCTTCTTACAGAATCACACTTGAAAGTGTTTTTTGTTGTTGTTGTTTTATGGATTTACTCTGAGTGTGTGATTATTGTGCTGTTGTTACAGTCTTTCTGTTTTACTTCTCAGCACTGCCATCATGTGTCTGAATACACAGCATAAAGTCAAACTCAACAACATCAGTTAAAGATTTGCTAACATTTAAAGCTGTTCAGCAGTGCAGGTTATTTTTGACCTGTGTTTGTGTTTGTGAATAAATCTCTTGAAGTTTTTGCAAATGGAAAATGTTGTATATTTCTGATGGATGTAAAACTTTTAAAAAACTGAAAGAAATTTCAAATAAATTCAGATCTGCAGAGAAATGCATTGATTATGTTTTATTCAAGAATCAATATCAAACAGTATCACAAGATCAAACTGCAAAGAATAACGTCTTTACTCTTCTGAGCAGCTTACATGTGTGTGAAAGACTGTTGGTGGTCACCATCTATTCTGCCACAGGCTTATTTTCATCCACTGACAGGCCTCATGGTTTCTGGTTGGTTCACCATGAACAGAGGAAATGCAGCCTGTGGTTTCAGCCTGAAGTCTTCAGTGTAGCTGATGTTTAGTTTTATGTTATCAGCTCACAGCAAACAGTTAACAAGGAACACAGACAAAGAGCACAGTGGAAATTTCACTTGACCTCTGTGTGCATGACACATGTTTATATGATCATCAAATATTCATTTATCTACATAAAATAGTGCCTCGCTAAAGAAAGAGATTATTTTGTAAACATCGTCATCATTTTTCATTAAACAATGTAATAAATCTGTAAATCAAACCATCATTTGCACCAAAGTTAATTTATTCAAAGCTAATAACTGAAAAAATCATATTTTTGTTCAGTGTTTGCACTTTAAGAAAACTTTTCTGTTCCACACACTGTGGAAAATACTGTGTGAATATTTCTGTAACTGTTGGTGATCTCATAGCTGCAGGCTTATCTGCACCATCTCTGCACTTAAACATTACAGTGACTTCATTATTTCCATCAGCCTGCAGAACTAAAATGAGAAAGAACAATTGAAGCTAAATATGAGCTGCCTTCCAGGTCACATGCTTTAGCCCTGATAGCTGACAGCACAGACAGATGATGAGGAGACTGTGAGACGTTAAACAGGCAGAATACAGAGCTCAGAGTTTTAAACGTTCTGGTTTGTTGTTTTCACACTCCTTAAAACATGAGAAAATGTTTACTGATCTTCATTTTACTATAAATAACACCTCGGTGTGTAAATTGCCTTGATTGCTAATTTACTGTTAATAGTTAATATTTATTATTATTATCTGAAAAAGAAAACCATAAGAATCTAAAATCTAAAACAAGATGCTAAAACATTGCCAACTTTCTCCAAATGTAATCACACACAGCTCAGATGAGTAGAGAATGAACAGGCAGGTGTGTTTTCCACAGCAGGTGTGTGTTTGCACAACTGAAGGTTTGCAGGTTGAGCACTGAAGAAGATCAGAGACAGAAGAAGACTGGATTAAGTGGATAAACTACAAGGGTGATTCTCTGCAGTCGGACTAGTTTCCTCCGTGTGCTGTAACTGTGTAGCAGTGAGTGGATGAACAGTCGGTCCTTTTATGTGCAGCTATTTGAGGATGGAGAACAAATGTGCCAACCTGAGCTGACTGGAGCAGGTGAGGAAGATGACTAACACATCCCACTGAGAAGGAAGAGCTGTGGAGCTGTGACAGACTGTGGCAACATCAATGAAAAAAGGCAAAATCAATAATTATTTTATTACAGTCCTGATATCAGACCTCTGTTTATTTGTTTATTTGAAGCTCAGATATTAACCCTCTAAAGACTGAATCATAAATAAAATGAAAACTTTTTAAAAGCTGGTGTGTTTTTTTGAACCTTCTGAGAAATAAATATTTTTCACATGAGGTGGAAAAAATCTTTTTTAGCTGCATCTGGCATTTTTGTACAATTTGTTGCTCAGTTTATCTTCAAATAAAAACATAATTTTTTTTTTAACACATTAAACTTTGAGTTTCCTTTCAAAATGTTCAAAAATCTTTTAGAAAACTGGTAAAAATATCTTTGAGAAATCGTTGAAGGCTCGTTGACTGATGTCAGCCATGTTGGATGTCTCAGCTGAGGGCTCTGCATGAATTACTGATCCCCGCTGGTTAATCTGTGCACTGCATGTGTGTCTGCATACATCAGGTTCTTTAACGTGAGCAGAAAAAGCCAAGCAACAAACTTTGTTAAAGAAGATGAAAAGAAACTTGATGAATGTTGGTCGGATATTCTTCTGTCAGAGGAGACAAAGATAAATTTGTTCACATTCAGTCAGACAGTTCAGTGAGTCTGTAGTTGTGATACTGAAGCGTGGAGGCAGGACACGACAAAAAAGATAAAACTATGACCTGCAAAGTGTGTCAGTAACTAAGCAACAGAGCACCTTTGTATATCATAGAGAAAAGTAGGAACGCAAAACAGGAAAGAAACTTAAATGTTTGCAGTGGACAGGAAATGTGAACACGTCACACGACTGCTGTGGTCAAAGCTACAGGAGCTGTTTGAGGTTGGTGTAAAAGGAAGGAAGCACAGAGAGGTGATAGAAGGAGGAGCTGAATATAAACTCTGGTCTTATCTACATTAAGTGCAGCTTCTCTTTGTTCTGCATTTATTATCAATGCAAAGTCGAACACTTTGAGATTAGATGCAGATCAGCGTGCAGGGCTGGACGTGAGGATGGGGCACTCTTTGCTCTGTTTGCTGGGGTTATTCTGTGAGTACAATACACACCTTTACTGTTTGAATGACAGTGATGAAGGAAAATGTTTCTCACTGGTGACAATTACAGTGTATCACTGCTTTAACCTGTTTACCTGACAGCTTCAACACAGCATACTAGTTTTTTTTTTTCATTCCAGCCTGTTTCACAGCTAAAAGAAACATAAATTTGATGATAACTGTACCATGTGAAGATTTAAAAATCCTCAGTTTATATATTTATTGTGATTTTGTCAGTTGTATAATGTCTGATGATGTTTCATTCATTACTTTAGTGCTCAGTACAGTCAACCATGGAAACACTGAAGGTGAGAAATTGTTTTTTCTTCCATTTATATCATATGTGTTGATCTTAACTAGTATTTAACATCTCCTGTGTTGCTCTAAATGACGTCCTCTGTGTTGTATTTTGTATCATAAACCAAACATTTCATTGATTTATTTGTTAAAATGTTAATATAACCATTTTAAGTGTGTGAGCACTCAAGCACACACCCACGATACAAACTGTATATTTACTGAGGAGCTGTGGCTTCATACATGTGGATTTTCTTTTCATGTTTATCTGATCTGAAAATATCAGCAGTGTGTGTAGTGCAGATTATCTCACTGAGTTATGCTGTTGGCACGTATGTTGTTTCCTATAGTGGGATTTTTTGGATTAATTTTTGGATTATACATTTTTTATTAAATTTTATTAAATTTATTATTTATTTATTTTATTTATTCTTCTTAGTGGATTTTGTATTTATCTAACTCCTCTGGTCTGTTAGTGCCTCTATTCTGTCTGTGCTAGTGCCCAATCTGTACCCTGTTATTGACTTATGTTGATTCTCCGTATTACTGTGAAGCACTTTGGTGTGCCTTCAGGTTTTTAAATGTGCAATATAAATAAAACTGTATTGTATTGTATTACTTCTTAGAGCTATAAAAATGCTAATTATCAAAAGCTCCACACAGATGACAAATTAAAGGAAAAACCAACATGAACATGGTAACCAAATGCTGCTCTGAGTTCAGCATAGAGTTTGTTACCTTCATCCCTCATTTGGTGTTTTGATTAGAAGCTGTTTAACAAGTCACTCCAAAGTCTCTGTAGATGTTCAGTGTGTTGAATTGTGTGGCTGCAAAAGATGATTCGAATTATTTAAGTTTGCTTCAAACATTCAGAGCAACAATTTTATTCTTTTGATCTTTTTCTAAATTACAGAATTTGGAGCGAAGGCCACTGTGACAGCAGACAGATTAACCATACCAGCAGGGGGCAGTGTGACACTGACCTGCCGAGTGAACAACTCTGCTGACTTTGAATATGACTGGTTCAGAGAACCCAGTTTAAACTCTGACCAGAAGTTCGCAGTAGCTGGTGAATCAAAGAGAGAACTTGTGATCTCTAAAGGCGGCATCTACAACTGCAGAGGACGTATAAAAGGGACAAATTCAGACACAGAAGAAAGTGATAGAGTCATCATTCAGGAAACTGGTGAGTTTAAAAATGTCATAAGAAATAAAACAACATAGATTCCCCAAAGTTTGGAGATCAGAGGGGGATAATATTATGACAAAAACTTATGTTACAAAGTGATTTATGGCCCCAACCTGCCAATTTATTTCTGAATATATAAAGTGTTATAAAGTTAATAAATAATAAACAATAATGGGGTTATAATATTTGATAATAATGTTTTTATTTTTAATGTTAATATGTTAATCAGTCAGAAATTAAATGTGTGGCTCAGTCATTCATAAATGTGTTTTGTGATTTGGCCCCTGATGCTCCAGTTGTCACGGTTCAGCATTTTGAGTCTCGTGTGTTTTGGTATTTTATAATATGTTTTATGTTCTGAGTCCTTTGCTGTTTTGATTATTGCAGTTATTATTATTATTACCCCAGGCTCAGTTATGGCTGTTACGGTTTTAGTTCTTAGGTTTTGTTTTATGTGTTCATGTTGTGTTAACTCTGTGCCTTTCTGTCCCACATTTCTATGTTCTGTCTCACAGTCTCTGTTAAGTTTACGTGTCTAGAGTTCAGTCGGTGTGTTTCCTGTTTTACTTTGAAGGTCTGTGTCTCATGTCAGTGTTTCTAGTTTTGTTTCCCTTGTCACATCCTGCCTAATAGACCCTGTGCATGAGAAAATGCTAACTTCCTGGTTTGAGACCGGATGTGGGGTTGTACATTTCCGGTAGCTTTACTTTGCGGTCAATCGCTACTGTGAAGATATACTCCAAAATCATGTCCAAAACTCGAAAACTGAAAGATCGCGTTAAGTTACAAAGAGCAGAAGGTGGGAACACTCACCACTGTGTGTCATAAAAAATCTAATAATCAATTTTGACATTTAAAGAGTTTCGATCGATCAGTTGTTTACATCACTCAACACAAGCAGAACTGCAGCAGAAGACACATCGTCCACATTCAGAAGCACATCTCTGTATAGTGACTTGTCTCATGATTTAAACAGGCAAATGTTCAGCATTCAAACTACAGGTGAAGAATAGTCAAACCAGATGTTTCCCGTTATGTCGAGATCAGCTAGTCAAGTACACACCTACAGAGCATGTTAACAAACCGTGAAAAAAAGCCACACAAAA
Organism: Neolamprologus multifasciatus; assembly: GCF_963576455.1. Lineage (NCBI taxonomy): Eukaryota > Metazoa > Chordata > Actinopteri > Cichliformes > Cichlidae > Neolamprologus > Neolamprologus multifasciatus. The sequence goes on from NC_140441.1 coordinate 25,859,497, forward strand.
AATGAATGATTGCTGGTAACGGTTTCATTAGTATTTACGAAGGGTATGTTGTGACTTACCTTCAAAATTACAGTGGTCCCTCGCTATGTTCACCTTTCACCTCGCTGTTTCGCAGATTTTTTAGTGCAAGTTTGCATGCTTTTTTGTTTTTACGTCACATTGTGTCCTGAGTCCTGATCGCTGCAGACGATCTCCTCCGTGCCGTCTCTCCTGCACAGTACAGAATCGCTGCATCGATCGCTAGCAGTGTGACTCTGAAGTGCAGTCACACTGCTTTTTCACCAACAAACACAACAATGTCGACGAAACGTTTACCACCGTCAAAAAATTAAATTGGCTACTTGATTTCACCTATCGCTGGTTATTTTTAGAACATAACACCCGCGATAAACGAGGGACCGCTGTTTACAAATACTGAGAAATATAGTTTAATTTAAATCCTTTCTCTGTTCTGCTCTGAGGCACGGGGGAAAAATATCGACAGGTCTATGAACAGCATCTACTTATATATTCTGTAAATGCCCAAGACATCTCAAGAAATGTAAATCTCACCTCGATTCATCAATTTGGTTGACTTGTTTTGGGAAAAAGCGGCAGTAAACAAGGAGCGAATATAACACCGGAAACGAAGCGCCCTACAGGAGTTTCCCCACCGGAAGTAGCATATGCTAATGTGCACATAGTCTATTACTCCCAGCTGTGCTCTCCTTCTGTGTCTCATTCCCTTCATTATCCCTCAGTGTATTTAAGCCCTGTGTTTCTCTTTTTCAGTGTTTGATCTCCCTCCTCCATGTCTGTGTGTTCTGCCTACAAGGCAGAGCTGCTATTTTGAGTTCAAGTTTTCTGCAGTCTGCATTTTGCACACAGACCATGACACCAGTTGTTGTTATCAGTTACAGTTTTTGGACAGAGTGACATCACTCTATGTGATTGGCTCACTTCAGAGGCCATCCTGACCAATGGCTGTGGAGTTGTCATAGAAACATTTTTGAATTATTCTGAAGATACTCTGAAGAGTCAGCTCAGAGATAAGAGATAGTTTAATAAAGATTTCTCTGAGCCTGTGATTCTCATGTGATTATGAACAGGACTGACTGAGGATCAGTGAAGAGGGTGAAACACAGCGAGGGTGTAAAAAACTTCATGTTCTGTGACCATCAAACATCTTTTTCTGTGAGAGACAAACAATGAGACAATTATAACAATAATAATAGTTTAATATTTAATGACTGAAACAAAATGGTTTGTTATGCTGAGGTATGAGCTGCAGATGTGAGCAGCACATTTTCTGTCCAGTCACTGACTGGGCGATCAGACCTCTGTACTGGTTGTTTGTGGCTCTGTAGACATGTGACCTAGAAGCACGGCTACAGTCATCGACATCATCATGACCTGTGAAGCAATAATTACATGTGTGTGAATAAATGTGTGAGCCACGTCTCCTAATTTTTTAAAGAGGATTTTTTAGGCCTTTATCTTTTATTGGATAGAGACAATGTAGGGGTGCAGCTGGGACTTGAACCTGGCCGTACTGTTCACCCACTCAGCTGAATTTTTAATGATATAATGGCTCTTGAATAAAAATACAAACAGAGATTTGTCATGTTTGTCACGGACTACGGCCCTTTGGTGTTAAATTCTGATCCTAAATACACACACAAATTTAAAAAGTGTTAATAATTGACCCAAACATTCAATTAAATAGCTCAATGTTATTTTATATGTAGATGGAAATAACAGTGAATGATGTTTTTGATGATGCAGTGTTTGCTCACTTTTCCTTTTTACTGGAAACCACTCCATCCTTTTATATATGAATCAGAGGATAAATGTTTGAAATGACTTCAGCTGTTTTAAAATTATTGATCTGAACAGAAAAGTGAACATAAAACAATCATTCCAGATTTCTGCACCTGTTTTTATTCTGTTAGGATTTCAAGCTGCAAACTTCTCACTCTGGTTAATCAGCCTTTTCTTAGATCAGGCAGCAGGAGGAGTTTCAGCCACAGGGATTATAAAATGTTTATTCATTCCTTTTGTGTCCTAATTGAGAAATGTTGCTGTGGAAAGTTTTCAACAGGACTGATGTGACGCTGCAGCGCAGCTGGTCTCAGATATTCACTGGTGAGACAATCACTCTCAGATGTGAGATTCAGGGAGGTGAAGGAAAGGTGTGGAAATATGAATGGACAGCACCCAACACAAACAGGCCTCCAACATCCAGTAAATACAGGATCAGCAGAGTTTCAGTGTCCCACAGTGGAGACTACAGATGTCAGGGTAGCAGTGACTATCTCTTAACAGGATGGAGTGATGCCTTCAGACTGACAGTTTCATGTGAGTTGGTTTACGATTCAAACTGAAGTTTCCTGTTTTGTGTTTTAAACTCAACATCAAGAAACAATTTAGACCCTCCAAGAAACTCACTGTGCAAACAGACCCACAGCAGAGTCCACTGTGACTCTACAATGATTTATTTAAAAGGGAATGTAAAGAGATGACAGTTTTAAGGAAAAAATAACAAATCAGGTGCATCTGTTTTGTAGTTTTGAGCTAAGACAGATCGCCTGTGTGAGATTATAACCTTGTGTTTGGTGCCAGTCAGAGTCAGAGCCACACTGAGAGCAGAAAGCACAATCACAGCAGTGATACCAGCAGTTCTTCAGTCTGTTTGTCTTTCAGTGAGGTCACATTAAAACCACCAGGAAAACAGTTTATGAAATTTGGGGGATCAAGGCCAAAGAAAGAAGCCATTTAATTTTACTGTGTGTAGCTGGTCTGGCCTCACACTGTTGCTGCAAACTGTGTTGTGTCAACGAGGAGATGAGTCAGCTGTTGCTTTGCCTGCTGAGTTTATTCTCCAACAATGTTTAAATAAAAATAAATTCAGTTCAGCAACTTTATGTGATTGGGCTTCTACATGCACAGCTTTAAAAGAAACAGTGTCTTTGAATACATCAACCAAGATTTGAACCATTTTAGCACTTTTACTGTGCTTAACCTCTCTGTAACAGGATCATTAGCATAATCTCATCTCTCCCCAGCAGGGCCTCCTTCAAAACTACAGGAAGTGACACGTGTGGGAAGTCAAAGGTCACAAAGAAAATGAAAGCTTTCAAATATAAAATAAATAAATACACAAAATAACTAGATACATATGTATGACTTGGGTATAAAAAATAATGACAAAAACAAATAACAGAGGATGGATTCTCTGTGAAATATAAATAAAAGCCTGCTAATGCACGTCTTACATGTGGATGCAGGTCATAGAAGCCGAACCAAAGAGCAGAAAATGGCCTCAGTTCATTACAAACACATTACCACAGTAATCTTTCTCATTACAAAGTTTTCCTCTCAGGAAGCACTCAGGCGGACGGAAAACAAATATTTTATGTTGAGTCTAATGTATCACATTCTCCAGTCTTCAGTGTTTGGTCCACCCTTCACTGTTGTGTCTAAACAATGCCACAGTTTGATACCTCAGACAAACAGGCTCTAAGTGGCTGAATACAATAATATAAGTAGAGCATATCCATTTACCCAGAGTCACTGACTGAAAATCTTCAGATCTGTTTAGGTATGATTAATTGTTTTTATGCATTTTTAATGAATCATCTGCATATTTATATAATTTTCCTCCTCTTTCATATCTGCAGATAAACCCAGCGCCACACTGACAGCAGGAACAACAATCATACCAGTAGGGGGCAGTGTGACACTGACCTGCTCTGTGCAGAGCTCTGATGGATGGAAATATGAGTGGTTCAGACGAACCCAAAGAACCTCTGAAGTTCACATCAGTGATCAACAAAACAGAGATATCAGAGTATCTCAAGGAGGAATCTACAGGTGCAGAGGAACAAGAGGAAACCCAGTTTACTACACTGATAGAAGTGATGATGTCACCATTGAGATAACCAGTGAGTTCAGTAATTTAGTTTGAAATATACATTCACTCATGATTATCAAACGTACAATGTTAAGTTTTCTGTGTTGATTTCATGTTTCTATTTGTATCTCAACTGTTAATATGTGTAAACAGTTTCCAATAAAGTTGTTGTAAAACAACGACCCAACTGGCCTCAGATATTCAGAGGTGAGACGATCACTCTGACATGTGAGGTGCAGGAAGGAGGTGAAACCACTGAGTGGGAGTATGAATGGAGAGGACCCAGGACACCCACACAGTGGACACACAATAATGATGTGACATTCAGAGTTTCTGAGTCCAGCAGTGGAGACTACATGTGTAAGAGTCGACGCAGAGATGACTCATATTCTTCAACAGAGTGGAGTGAAGCCTTCACATTGTCAGGATCAAGTAAGTCATGTTTGTTGTGTGATCTCCATTTGACAAATGTCATAATGGTTCAGCACAGGATGAATTCAATGGTCTACAAAGCATGTTACATTGTTAGTCAGACAAAGAGCTGCAGCTGATAGTAGCCTCATTGTAGACAGTTTGTCACCACTTTGTGTCATGAACTTTCAGCTGGTATAGAGACGCCAATGCTGACCTGCTGCTCCATCACCTGAGGACAAGAATGATATAAACAGGATAAATAGATAATATATTTAAACAAATGGTAAATGGCCTGTATTTGTATTACACATCCACCCATTCACACACTGGTGATGGCAAGCTACATTGTAGCCAGAGCCACCCTGGGGCGCACTGACAGAGGCGAGGCTGCCGAACACTGGAGCCACCGGGCCCTCTGACCACCACCAGTAGGGTGAAGTGTCTTGCCCAAGGACACAACGGGGGCTCGAACCGGCAACCTTCCGATTACAAGGCGAACTCCCAACTCTTGAGCCACGATATAACAACAAATCTATAATTTCTCGATAAAAGAAGAATAAAAGTCATTCTGGTCTAACATGTCAAATACTGTCATTTGTTAAAAGAAATAAAACACACACAGGACATACCATCAAAAATAATTGTACTGTTTCTATGAATAAAATTCTCATAACTTTGAGTCACCTCCACTCACCTTTAGCAGGAGGCTTATTGAGGTTGATCCATTTAAACTCTCAGACCCTAAAAACAGGTCAGTTTATTAATCAGTCCTCAAGTACTTCTTAAATACAGCAAAGTAAATGTAAAATTTTCACAGTATCGATCAAAATGAGTTTACAGTTTTTATCTCTTCAAGATCACCAAGATTTGGTCATGTTACCATTTCCATCTATTTTTTTAAATTATTTAGATTCAATATTTTTTTTTTTTTTTTCTAAACTGAACTGCAGATAAACCAAAGGCCAAACTGAGAGCTGATAACACAGCTGCTCCAGTAGGGGGCAGTGTGACCCTGACCTGCTCTGTGAACTCATCATCATCATCTGGATGGAAATATTACTGGTACAGAGATGATACCACAGTGGATGTTGTCTCCCCATCAAATGGACAAATCAGTGTCTCACAGGAAGGACTCTACAGGTGCAGAGGAGGAAGAGGAAACCCAGTTTACTACACAGAGGACAGCCAAGAAGTTTGCATTAACACAACTGGTGAGTTTGTATTCAGTAACAATGTTGAATAGTTTAATGATTGAGGATTACTATGAAGGTCAAACAGCATATATCTCATGGTAACCTCTTTGGCATTGTAATAATGTTCTTATTGGAAATGGTTGAACATGAATAGTCATGTAAAATGTGGAGTCTAGAGAATCGGTGTCAGGAATGTGATCCAAGGAGGGGAGACTAGGTGGGATTATGAATGTGAAACAATCACTTTCAGCAAATCTCCAAATCAACATAAATTCACAATTAGTTCTGCAGCAATTCTACAAGTAACACTGCAAGTAGTGTAGAACAGGAGTCACAACATCAAACCACAGAGCAGAGTCATGCTGACAGTTTCTGACAGGAAACAGAAAATCTCAATGTAAACATCAGTTTTTGTTTCTTTATATTAACATTTGACACATTTGACATATTTATATAGTAAAAGTTTGTAAAGCAGATTTACTGAAGTCAACATTTAAGAGGAAATTTTAAGGACTTGTTGGAAAGGAAGGACTGTCGATGTGTTCATTGTGGGGAATCAACACATTTTAAGTTTCTTAGTAATGAATTATTATTTGTTGTTACAGTAACTGTGTCAGGAGCTGACAGCTGTTCGTCTCCTGTGTGGTTGACAGTTCGACTGGTTTGTGGAGTCTCTCTCATTATTATTCTGCTGCTCTTGTTGTATCGCTGCAGAACGACCAACAGTGAGACCTTTTCCTTTATTTACTACAAACAAATTCAAATACACAAATGCATCATGAGCTTCATGTAAAAGCAAAAGTCTTATTTTATATTTTAATAAAGGTGCCGCTAATGAACAGACGCTCAATCAGGATGAAGATCAGCAGCAAGTGTACTCCTCTCTTCTTCATGGTTAGTTTTTAATCTACATTCACATATTGTGATGCGATTTGCAACAAGACTGTACTTATTACATCTGCTGCAGATTTTAATATAAATGTTATTTGCAAGAATATTTGTGTTTAAATTAGTATCACAGACATGAGGTGACTGATTTTCTCTGACCTGCAGGTGTTCGTTCTGTCTATGAGACAGTCAGAAGATGTGAAAACACTGAAAATGGTAAAGTTTACACTTTCATTAATATAGAGCTTGTGGAAGCTGGATGATTATACAATAACTGTGTTTAACATGAAAGTCAATCAGATTCTTATTTCAGGTCCAGCAGAAGGTGATTACACCAATGTCACATCTGTGATTCAGCTCAAAGTCATTAACAAGACAAGTGAGTGCACAAAATGTGAGATTTGAAATGCAAAATATACATTGGTAATTATTCTCTCTGATAATAAATGCATTTGTGGACAAAACAGAGGGTGTTTGTTTTGAAATGCTTTCATTTGATCACCTCAACAGGACGACGTGGTGACCCAGAGGAGAGCTCTGACTACAATAATGTCAATCCATATTCAGCCACAGCTCTAAAATCTTAACAGCAGCTCTTTAGCTGTTTTTCTCTTTTTCCTTGAAAGAAGGAAAGTCTCTTTGAACTTGAAGTGACTTTGAGTGAGAAGGTGAAGATTTTGAATTCAAAGCAATGATCCTTACAGCCTGAGTTTATACTTCCTTTAGAAAAAATCGCTCAGTGTGTTTCACTTGTTTCTCTCCCATTAGAAAATAATTTTGATGAACTTTAATGTGCTGTAGATCTGTTTATTTTTGTTTTTAACTATTTCTTTATTTTTTTATATATTACAATTTTCTTTCTGGGAAGCACTTTGTAACTTTGCTAATAAAAGTGTGATATAAGCAAAGTATGTTGTTGTGCGTCAGACTGAGAGTACATGTTACAGCTGTTCAGTGTTGCGCATGAATCCACTCAAAGAGAGCTTTCATTTAAAGACACTCATTGTCATTTAAATCAACTTACAACATGTGATGATCAGAAGCTGTTAGCTTCCTGCTAGCTAAGAGTGACTAATAAAAGTATCATAGCAAGACTCATTCTTCATAAATAAGGAGACAAACAAAACATGGTACCAGGAGTAAATCTAAGCTGAGGTGCATCGTGGATGACAATAATGGATTCTGTCAAACTGCCAGAGAGTTTGAAGCTGACAGGAAACGTCGCCAATTTCTGCAAGAAATGTGGCATTACTGCTTACAGTAGCAGGGCCCCAAGCTATTTAAGTGTACAATGCGTTTGGTAAGCGATGTATACGATGAGCCAGGTGATAAAGTTTGATGTTGTCATGGAAAAGTTTCATGCCCTTTGCTCTCCTAAGAAGAATGAGACATATGACAGATACATTTTTCGCTTGAGGATTCAGCAGTTACGCGAGTCATTTTTGTCTGACCTGAAGCGTAAAGCGCGAACGTGCAACTTTGCTACGCTCCGTGACTCGATGATCCGTGACCAAATTGCTTTTGGCGTGGTGGATAGAAAAGTCAGAGAATGGCTACTGAGAGAAACCGACCTTTTGCTAGAAGGAGCTATACAGATTTGTCAAGCATGTGAATTGTCACAACAGCATGTTAAGACTTTCAGTGAAATGGGTGCCACTGCCGTCAATGACAGCGCTACTGTGGGAGCTGTTTCCAGTCCGAGGGGGAAACGCACACTGCTGCGACCTGACAGCAGGATGTTGGACTGCAAGCACTGTGTCCAGAAGCACATGCCCAAACATTGTCCAGCCCATGGTAGAACATGCTCAGCATGCCACGGGAAGAACCACTTTGAGAAGCAATGCTTCTCAAAAAGTAAAGAGGAAAAGAAAAAATGATCAATAAACACAGTGACACATTTTTTGTTGGTTTGGTTAACTGTGAAAATGAGCCTACAAAGAAATCAATGCCATAGTGGAAGACAAATGGACAGTGCAGCAGCAGAATGGACCTAAAAATAAACGTCCATATTTTTTAAGTTATATGAAGCTTTGAGTAGTTTTTTTAGTACTGCTGTGTTTGTTGCATCATATTGATGTAATTGTTTATATGCTTTATATATTCTGAGGTAAGTTGATCTATAGTGTTACATCATATTCTATAAGGATGTTATGTGTTTGTAGACTTTCTGCCCAGTTTGACCCATTTAGCAGAAGTCAGCCCGTTTAAGGCTCTGATATCTATTCTGTATGACTTAAAGCAGTAATGACATGGTCTGATTTTCTCACCCAATAAAGGAATATTTAATATATCAGTCTACTCTTCATTCTATCAGAAACAATTATCACAGCCTGTAAACTTTCTTTTTACCCATATTTGTAAGCATTCATACAGACTTAGTAATGCCAACATATTAAAAGAACAATATCTGTCTCTTACGTATAATACATTGTAAAAGATACTTGTCTTTGAGTGAAGATATAAAGTGATAAGAAATATAAATAAATGCAAGTTGAATCTTTACTGAAGCTCAGTATTTGGCACAGTTCAGACTTTTTGCTGTAATAAATTATAATTAATATAATAATAAATTATATTATTATAATCTGCCTGGGACAGACTGACGACCTGTCCAGGGTGTACCCTGCATCTCGCCCTATGACAGCTGGGATAGGCTCCAGTACCTCCCGCGCCCATGAAAGGGATAAGTGGAAGCGAATGGATGGATGGATAAATATAATATTGGCCATATTATGTTTACATTACCAAACTGTAATGACACTTGTCTCATTAGTGACATTAGCTAATTGTTATTTCCTTGCTCATCTTAAAGCTACAGTTGGGTACAGAAATGAAGCCCAACAATCATGTTTTTACAGTCTCGTGGTCTCAGCTTAACAAACTTAACAAACCAAAACATCTCATAAAAAAAACAAGAACAAGCCCCTTCCCCCCTCTGCGCGTGCCTGATACAGACAACAGGCTCTTCTGCTGCAATCTCTTGTCGTCAATAAATAACGTTTAGGGAGCTCTATAGTATTCAATACGACGACCCTGCACGTCAGTTCTTGATGTGAAGGGGGTACCTGGCGCGTCGATAAGTGAAGCAGAGGGAGCCTGACCATGCGTTGCACATTTGATGAGTTAGAAGTGAGAACGTGTTGCAACAGTGTAGTTGTACTTGCTCACCTTCATTGTAAGACAAGTGTATGGCCAATAGTAAAGAGGGAAGTATGAAGTATCTACAGTAAACACAGACTGCTACTTCGCTGAGGTGATCCAGTAATGTTGCACTAATGAATTAGACTATCCACTTTAGCTAAAGTTATTAAGTTAGCTAAAGAGTTGGGATGCTGTGTAAGACATAAATAAAGCTAAAATACAAAGGCTTGGACTTTCATACCCATGTTTCCCTACTGTAGGGGTCTCTGCAAGCATACAGGGCTCTGAGAGGGTACAATATGACAACATTGGAATTCTACTGGAAATAGTCGATCATATTTGTTTGTCAAAGCTGAACCCAGGGCAAATTACACTAAATTAGCATTTTTAGCTAACAGCTACAATAAGCATAAAAGTTACTGCACGCCTATTATTTGTTAAAATGACGCTTGATCTTATACATGTAATACATTTATTACCAACCTAATAGTTTATCCACTTGTCAGTCGACATGGCGAATGACTTCTGAAGTCTTAATCCACCGTTACTGATTTCTAGAATCGATTTGTTTTGATTCCACTCAATTCGATTTGAATCTGGGAAATTTTGCCTTAGACAGTCAGAAATATTATGATTCTGATTATGATTCTTATCGGTACATATCCAAAATTTTATATCTATAAAATGTGTAAGCATCACAGCAGACGCATCTATGTCAAAGTAACTGAGGATAAAACACAGAAAAACATGAAGGAGAGTTTCCTGGCCTGGGTTCTTATAGCAGATGGTCTTAAAAACATTCTGCAGTGAATCAAAAACAAAAGAGAACCACTAATCAACATATGGACATTACCTGATGCTGCTGAAGTGAAGCAGAGCAAAGTTACAGAGCTTTTATTAGAGACATAAAGCATTTTGCAATTTTGCATAATTTTAAAAAGTTGTTCAGTATTGAACAGCAGAAATGAACAGCAAAAGTAAGACAGATTTCATAACACGTTAACGCTGTTTATGTGAAGTGTAGTTTGGATCTTCTTTTGCTGCTGGTTCAGTCAATATTGTTTGGAGAGCGATAAAACCTGCAGCTTCAGAATCTAGCGCAAAAAGGATGTAAACACAGAGCGCGGACCCGCCAATGCGTCAAAATCAGAGCTGTTGGCTTTCAGCCCAGACCGTCCGTGTCTGTGCCTTCAGGTGAGAAAGCAGACATATCGCTGATTCTGATGCGTCCGCGGTTCTGTGCTTTGTGTTTATGTCTTCGTGCAGAATCCGTGTACCTGCTCTCATTAACCTCCTAGCGTCCACATATGTGGACATCACATTTTGGGTTGTCTAGACCAAAATACAAAAGTTTGCTCTACAAGGGCCTGATATCCACTTACGAGGACACAAATTTAAAACAAATTTAGCTATGTGTAGAAAAATACATAAGAAGATACTGTGCTGTGTTACCTATAATATGACTGAATTAACTCTAAAAGATTACCAGCACATGCTCCTTGTTTAAAGTTTTTATTATAGTTTGTACTTTTTTAAAAAAATAAAAAAAAACAAATAAGTTAATAACTACTGTGAGCTGATAACAGAAAACTAGACATTTGGTACAAAGAAGACTTCAGGTGGAAACCACAGTCAAACAAAATATGACCAAGGAAACGGACAACAGGAAATCAAACTAGATACACGACACAACTTCAAAATAAAACAGGAAATCAAAAACTAGGACACTGAAGATAGGAGAACTTGAAAGAGGAGGATCGCGCAAAGTAATAATTCAAAGGAAACAAATTGTGACTAATTAAAAAAATGTTCACAGGAACATAGAGCAGAGCACTGAATAATAATCAAAAATGAAAGTAATAACTAATAATAAACAAGAATTGTGTTTAAATGTTTAAAACTGAGTCAGGACCATGACATCAGCAAGTAGTGTTTAAAAAGAGGCAAAAATCCCCCAATCAAACTAACTCATCAGGTGATGTTAAAAATTTCTGGTAAAAGACAATCTATCAAAGTCTGTATGGTGTGTATTGCCTAAGCTGACGAGCAGAGTGCAAACACATAGAAATTATAAAAGTCAACTGAAGTGCTGTCAGAGCACATCAAACCCAAACATGGCAGTATAACACAAGCCATGCTGGCCAATCAGATACTTGAAATGCATCTAAACAAAGAAGACGAAGGAAAACAAAAAAAAACCAGACAGAATAAGTCAAATACAGTAAAAACACGACACAGTGTTTCTCTAATGTAAGCTCAGTACTACACTGAAGAACACAAATACATGATAAAACTCTATAAATGAGTTCAGTGATGAATAGTAAAAGAATTAAACAATTTTCAGATCATTCTAAAAATAAATGACTGAATATTAACTGTGTGTGTGTTTCTGCTTTGCTGAACTGTGTCCAGCTGTTAGAATGAGCACTGAAATAAATGGTTACACAGTCTCAGTAACATGCAAGACTAAATAAAGCCACGGGATGATGCACATCTCACTTTTGTGTTGGAGGTTTTTCAAGATTTGTTGAAAAACAGGAAATAATTGACTGGACCTTTGAACTGAAGCAAAGCAAAATGATTTTAATCAATAACAAGAAAAATAATAATTTTTATTGATGGACAGGTGCAGATGTAAACAGACAGCAGAGTAATCTTCATGTTTGTGTTGACAGCTACAAGGTTTAAAAATAATGGGTTGCATTTATATAGCACTATTTGGGGACCTCAAAGCGCTTTACAATACCACTATTCATTCACTCTCACATTCACACACTGGTGGAGGCAGCTATAGTTGTAGCCACAGCTGCCCTGGGGCAGACTGACAGAAGCGCCATCGGCCCCTCTGACCACCACCAGTAGGCGGTAGGTGAAGTGTCTTGCTCAAGGACACAACGACCGAGACTGTCCGAGCCGGCTCCAACCGGCAACCTTCCGATTACAAGACGAACTGCCAACTCTTGAGTCATGATCGCCCATTTAAATAATGATTCATGACAAAATTTAATTTGTTACATTCAGTTAAAAATCACTTTGTGTGTTGAGAGTAGGGCTGCCATGATTAGTCGATTACTCACGATTATTTTGACTATTAAACTCTAATTTAATAGTCAACGCGTCATTTGAAGTTTTATAAGATCCCAAAAGACGCAGGAATAAGTAGTAGGATTTAAGAGTGTAATAACAGACTGAAACAGAAGATGGCGGCACTGCATGAAGAAGGATGCCAGCTGCTGTTAAACCCCGAAGAAGTAGAAGCTGTGTCCGGTATCGTAGCTGTGTCCACATCCTCCTGCCCCAGCATTAGTAGGCCGATTATGTTAGAGCAACACGACAAAGACTGTCCAAATTAGAAGACTCAGACAAGTGCGCCCTTCATTTCCCCAGATTTGAAGGATGGGTCGGGTGTATCCTTCCCAGAATTCATAGCGCAGCCCAGCTCAGTTTCCAACAAGGGCCGCTACTTAGTTTTAATATTACTCTTATTATTCTTTCTGGGTCACAAAATAAACGTGTAACATATTTTCAGGTGAGAATGTAGCTGTGTAAACTTCAAATATCTGCTCGTTTTTTCCAAACATCACATATTTTCAAAAGCTTACCGACGTTTTCGGAGATGTCTGTTACCCACCAGCTTGATAGCTAGCCGGGGTTCAAGGCTCACTGGAGCCTGTGAGAACACTGGACTCCCAGCAAATTGTTTTCAAACCCACCAGGGTCTTTCACTACTCAGGTTAAACATGATATATAAGTGACTTAGATAACTTAAAAATGTTATTGTTTGACTTTTTTTCAGTGTTTTATTTGTCCTCAGTAAATCGGTTAGGCTGAGATTAAAGTTTTTACACAGCTGAATAAACGTTAAGCAGACAACTGATTATCAGAAGTGTGAGATGCTCGAGATACTCCGGTGTCCTGTTATATTTTAGATAGCAAGGAGCAGATGGCTCAGTTTATTAAACTTCACCGAAATAATCTGCAAATTTCATTTACATTTAATAAACTATCATATTGTCTTTATTTTTAGTTAGCACATACCTTAAACACTTAAAGCTGTAAGCTAATGATAGTTATATAAGAGTAGATGCATGCTGGTGCAATAAGCAGTCACTGATCCACAGTCAAAACCGTCTAACAGTGAATCTCCTCATATGACTGAATGACATCCTCGTTCTCATAAGAGAGACTCAAAGAAGATGCAGAAACAGTCCTTTGAACAATGACAAACATCCACACAGAAACACACAAACTGCAGTAACTCTGACTATCACAGCGAGTGGTTGTGATGAGTCTTTATGCTCAGGATCAGATTTAATGAAGCCTGGAAACACACAAAAAGCAAGTACATGTAAAAACATTTTCTTCATATATAGAAGGATGTGAGAAATCTTATCAGAATCATGTTAAAGTAAATTATCAAACAAATCGCTCAACAAAATAATTTAAAACATGCTGCAATACTTATACAGTGTTAAGTTTTTAGAAGCTTTATTTGTGCTAACATGGTTGTTGCCTCTGCAGACCACAGCTCTGTTCTCAGTGAAGATGGTGATGTTGACCTCACTGAATGATTTCTGGGATCTTCTGCAGCCGTCTTTATCACAAACAGACCAAAGCCAATAATCCTGGATGGAGCAGTTTACTGTGATACTGCAGTCCAGCAGACTGGTTGGAGCTGAGCTTTAACATTGTGATGACGGGTGTGGGAACTATTTCTGTAACATCCAGCCAAACAGATAAATTAGCAATTTAATGCTAGAGGAGAACTGACAATAACCTGGATGATTTTAAGTTTTTAAGGCTATTTGATATTTTGTTTTTTTCTGCATAATTGATCATATAACATGTTACCAAATGAAAAAGTCTCTTTTAAAAACTTAATTAGTTTAATTAGTTTTAATATTTTAACTTTATGCACATTGCAGGAAGCATAAATTCTATTATATGCAACATTTTCTGACTGGAAGAAATTTGTTTAACATTTAAACCTATTTGCTGCATATTCCAGCATATAAAATAAAATTGTCTTTTGTGTTTACATTCACTCTTCCAAACAGATGCAAGTAAAACACAATAGAAAATAAATAAAATCAAAGACTCAGCAGCACTAAGTCCTGTTGCTCTTAAATCTATTTTCACCTGTTTAACAGGAGTGGGTCGGGTGGAGGTTTGTCCTGGTGCAGGTGTATCGCAGCCGTCATGTCAGTGGAAGGATTCTGTCAGGATCTGGAGGTTTGACTGGAAAGTTCCATCAGGCACCTGAGTTCCTTATAAACCCAGGGCTGATCGGGAGAGAGACTCTGCTGGTCCCTCTCTCTCTCTCTCATTTGTTTTTTTTTTAATTAAAGGATGTTAGCTACTGCTCTCTGTTGTCTGCATGAAAACTTCCATAACACCTGCAACTGGTGCAGAATGCTGTGGCACGATTTTAATTGGTAAAAGAAAAGTTCTGGTCTCCATATACTGACTTCCAATTTTAATTTAAAATCTATTTTAAAATCCCTTTACTGGTTTTTAAATCCTTAAATGGTCTGGCACCTGTATATTTGTCTGATCTGCTAAAGCCTCATGCCCCCCCTCGTTCACTCCAGTCAGCTGAGCAGCTGTTGCTCTCAGTCCCTAAATCACGGCTGAAACCGAGCGTTCTCTATTGTGGCCCCAAAGCTTTGAAATGATCTCACTTTCCACATTAGGCGTCTACATCAGTAGTGGTTTTTAAATTCAGATTTAAATTCACTGGTCTTTGACTCAGTGGGTAACTGACACTGTTATTTTATTGTTATTTATTTATAATATTTGTTATTCTTATTGTACCTCTTATATTTCTGCTGTACAGCACTTTGGTCGGTTATGTGTTGTTTTTAAAGTGTTATATAAATAAACTATGGTGTGGTATTTTTTCTCTCTTGCCTACAACTAAAATGAGGAAGAACAATTTAAGCTGATTTGAAGTCTTTCAGAGAACATGATTTAGTGCTGACAGCTGATAGCAGAGATAGATACAAAGTTTTTAAATCTCCACTCTCTGGTTTAGCTTGTTTTCATCACACCACAGAGGATACAAATTACTGACTATCCACTTCCTCTTCCAGCTGTTTCTTGTTTTAAAAACCTCTGTGATGTGCTTTAACTGCTATTTATAAATACCTGCTATATAATTCAGAATAAAAACTGATGCAGATCCTGTAAATCTGCTGTCTGATTACACATTACCTCTAGTGAGTTAATGGTAAATGGTCTGTATTTGTATAGCGCTTTACTAGTCCCTAAGGACCCCAAAGCGCTTTACACATCCAGTCATCCACCCATTCACACACACATTCACACACTGGTGATGGCAGCTACATTGTAGCCACAGCCACCCTGGGGCGCACTGACAGAGGCGAGGCTGCCGGACACTGGCGCCACCGGGCCCTCTGACCATGTATGGTGACATCTTATCCCTGCTCTCACATCTTTCTGTGTAAACAGGGAATTCAGTCTAAGTGAACTGTTTAGCAGCTGCTTCGCTTTGTGTATTTTCAATATGTAGTCAGTTGTTAAAGTTACTGCTTCTATATAATTTAAAAACAACACACTATTTAATAAACTTCAATTATTCAATTATTAGGCTCGTCTTTACTTTGCATGAATTTATCATTTCACTCTCCACTCTTGCAGAAAAGCTCCAGCAGCCGTCCGTCCAGATATTCACGAGCACATCTGCAGAAAGTGGCTGTTTAATGGTGGTGACCTGCTCTTCTCTGGATAAGGGTGTTATCCAGCAGCCATTTGTTTTGTTTGAATTCTTGAATCTTTTCCTTCATGATTATGTCCTGCCATTATATTCTTACCACGTTAATTTCACCTTCCTCTGTCTGTTCACTCTGTTGTTGTTGTCCCTCCACTTCTTCTCGGCTGGTGCAGCAGCAGCAGCCTCCTATGACTGTGAGGGCTGGTTACTGGTTGTTGCTAGAACCACTTCATGGTACAGCAGCGCCAACAACTAACGTGTCATTAATTTGATACATTTTACTGAATTTATTTTTATGTTTTCTGTCTCAGCTCTTCAGCTCCATATTTTCACAACTTCTTCACTACTAAACTACTACGTTCCACAGCAAAGGCAAGAGATTTCACAAAGTGATCAAATGGCAGCGTTACAGCCAGTATGCATTGGCCCTTCAATTAACCCATCGGCACAAACATTAGTTGGCACACTGGGAAGATGCCCAGTTGAACTGATGAGCTGAATCACTTTTTATACGACTGGCTTTAGTTACATTCTGTTGCTGTTGTGGTGTCTGAATAAAATAATGAGCTTCTTAAATTTCAAACACATGCAGTTCTGTGTGATTAAAGAATGAAAGTGTAAAAGGTCAGAAAGCATCATCACATCTTTGGCACCATTATTTCTTTGTTTTTCACTTTTGAAGTCTTTTTTGTTCTGATTTTGTTTCAGGTCCGTAAAAAGATTGTTTCAACAAAACTCAAGACTCACGGACGACGTCAGCAACAAAATCCAACCCAGAACATTTTGACATTTGGAGAACTGCCAGCATCCAGATCAACAGCAGTTATATTAAACAATGACATGCTCTTGGTTTAATATCAGCACTGGAAGACTAATAATATGGTTCATCTTTGTATTAAAATTTTACTGTGTTTATTTTAAATTGGTACAAAACAGTTTTTGAGCCTATCCCACTCAGTTTTTCATAAGTTCTCCCTTTTATATTACAAATTTCCAGGCATGTTGGGGTGTTGTCACTTCTTCACACCCACCTCTCTGCTCCTTGTGTCATCAATTCTTCCCTGTGATTGGACCATCTTTGCATGAGCATTCTAATGATGCACTGTAAAGTTTTGCAAAGCATGTCTTCTCATCTTTCAGTAACCATCTCTGTAGGACAACTGATCGAAGAGTTACGGTAGTGCGAATCACCCATGGTAAATAAGGGTATGTGTCAGTTGGATATTCCTTGTCCCATATGTCTCATGTCAAATTCTGACCACTGCTTCCAAGTAAAATCACTGGGGTGTGTTTACAGCTGTTGGCCAACAGAGGGAGACATTAATCCATTTATAATTTATTGTATCTGTTATGGTCTCTCAGTCCTCTTGGTCAACCAACACGTTCTCTCTCCTTACGAGTATAATGAACTCGATACTTTACTTTCTGTTTCTCTCCTGTACGCACTGCTGCAGTTTCATCAGAGAGGCAACCTGGCTGTCTTAAAGGTGATGAAAATTCATTCAGAATTAACAACTCTGATCATGTACTGAAATTATTAAAAAGTATTGGTACTGATATCAGTATCAGTGATACAGGCCCTGTATTTACTTGTTATCAGATCGATACAAAATCTTGCAGTATTGCACACGACTAGCAAACAGTGAAGTATTAAATTCATTAAACTGTTATTATTTCAGCACCATGGACAGCACACAAGGTTTTCACTGCGTGAAAGAGAATCTGTCTCTCTCTCTCTACCCACAAAACCACATATAAATATATTTTTCTTTGTGTAACTTCAGATTGTCAGATCATTGTCATTCTCCACCTTTCCAATACAGAAAGACCTGTGAAATATAAACATTGGGTTGTGTTTACAGCTGGTATTCAACATAGGGTGCAATTTAGTTAATTATCACAATGGATTAATCTGCTTGGCTGAGTATTAAATATTTCCCAGAACTGTGATGATAAAGACTTCAAAGTCTATTATTTACATCACTGCATGTTGCAGAAGAATAAAAAGCAAACAAACATGTGTGTTGTAAATGTAGCTGTAACTGTTTCCAAAGAACAAGTAAAATAAAATAAAAATTATTTCTTAGAAAGGATGAAACATTTCTTATTGATTATTTCCTGAAAGTGATTAAAATGTTAAAATGTTGTGACACAGTGGGCCCGCACTCTGAAAGGGAGGGGAACATCCAAAGAGGCATATGCCTGCTGAATGGCCTCCACAACCCTGTGGGACAATCCGGACTTAGACAGGAGTCTGCCCAGAATTCCAGAGTGGAAGCTGACAAACGGCTGTCTTTCTTCCTGAATGGCCGGGTAAGCAAGACATGCTGTCCCAAAGCATGGAGATGGCACAGGGCAACCTGGCTCCAAGCTGCCTCTTTGTCCAGGTCCCCAGTGGGAGATATTTGTTGTATTATTTTCTCACTTTTAGATCAGGCAGCCCTAAAGCATGGAGCCTCTCCCTCTCAGGGTACAGGCTCTCCCCCTGACCCCTACTGGGAAAAGGTGGAATAGTGACCCCCTCACCTGGAATAGGAAGTCCCTCAGAACAGGGAGGTCCCGGGGTGTCCTAGCCATGATTGGCAGGATAACTGAAAACTAGCATGTGGAGCCAAAGAGGGGACACCAGGATCAACGAAGGGTCAAAAAAAAAAACCTCCTCCGTTTTGACCCGGTGAAGGAATAACTGGAGGAGGGAGTATGGAGGGAAGCCCCAGAAAAAAGCCCGTGGCGAGGGGTGCAGGTCATCTGCAGGGAGAAGAACAGATAACAATGTGTGTCAAGCCCCTGGGGTAAAAGAACTTCTGCACCTCTGAAGCGACTCCAGATCTGGTGGACCACCTCTGGATGGAGTCTTCACTCCTCTTGGACTGGGCTCCTCCTCGACATATTGTAATGTTCACTGTCACGTTTAATGGTCCTGGCACATAAACTGCTTTCAGTGAGTAGAAAAGGGTGACCCCACTGCCACAGTCTGGTAGCTCTCATGCAGGGGAGGGGAGACCCTTGCCCCCCTTACCTGTAGATGTAGACTATTGCAACCATTTTTGCTATCTTGATGATAACACGGTACCCTGACAGTCTTGATAGAAACTGCTTGAGCGCCAGGATGACAGCTTGCAGCTCCATCATAGTTATGTTAGAGACTCCCAATGACTAATATAAGAGCTATTGACCATAGAGCCCTCGGCCTCAGGAGCTCACCTGCGAGTGAAGCCCAAATGGGTCTAGGCACACCCCGAAGGCCTGCTGTCATTTAAGGGTGAGGGACATGGAGGCTCTGATTTTTTTATTTTTTTTTTGCCTGTCCCATTTGGTTCTTTAGCTGTCAGAATTGTTGTCTGAAGACCAACAAGGATACCCAAAAAAATATAAAATATAATGAAGACATTTGTAGATTTTATTTGGGGGGGGGAATTAAAAAAATTGGATTTTTTTAAAACCTTTTATACATTCATATTGTATCAGGTGTACATTTTGTTCCCTTCTTTTTCATATCTGCAGATAAACCCAGGGCCACACTGACAGCAGGAACAACAATCATACCAGTAGGGGGCAGTGTGACACTGACCTGCTCTGTGAAGAGCTCTGATGGATGGAAATATGAGTGGTTCAGACGAACCCAAACAACCTCTGAAGTTCAAATCAGAGATCAACAAAACAAAGATATCAGAGTATCTGAAGGAGGAATCTACAGCTGCAGAGGAACAAGAGGAAACCCAGTTTACTACACTGATAGAAGTGATGATGTCACCATTGAGATAACCTGTGAGTTCAGTCATTTAGTTTGAAATATACATTCACTCATGATTATCAAACATACAATGTGAAGTTTTCTGTGTTGATTTCATGTTTCTATTTGTATCTCAACTGTTAATATGTGTAAACAGTTTCCAATAAAGTTGTTGTAAAACAACAACCCAACTGGCCTCAGATATTCAGAGGTGAGACGATCACTCTGACATGTGAGGTGCAGGAAGGAGGTGAAACCATTGAGTGGTGGTATGAATGGAGAGGACCCAGGACACCCACACAGTGGACACACTATAATGATGTGACATTCAGTCTTTCTGAGTCCAGCAGTGGAGACTACATGTGTAAGAGTCGACGCAGAGATGACTCATATTCTTCAACAGAGTGGAGTGAAGCCTTCACATTGTCAGCATCAAGTAAGTCATGTTTGTTGTGTGATCTCCATTTGACAAATGTCATCATGGTCAGCACAGGATGAATTCAATGGTCTACAAAGCATGTTACATTGTTAGTCAGACAAAGAGCTGCAGCTGATAGTAGCCTCATTGTAGACAGTTTGTCACCACTTTGTGTCATGAACTTTCAGCTGGTATAGAGACGCCAATGCTGACCTGCTGCTCCATCACCTGAGGACAAGAATGATATAAACAGGATAAATAAATAATATATTCAAACAAATAAGAATTGATCTACAATTTCTATAAAGCAAATAATAAAAGTAATTCTGAACTATCATCTGATCAAATACTGCCATCTTTTAAAATAAATAAAACACACACAGACATACCACCAAAATTAATTAAATTAAAAGATTAATTATTAATTTAATCTTTTTAAATACAGCCAAGAAAATATAAAACTTTCACAGCTTCGATCAAAACGATTATACAGTTAGTATCTCTTCAAGATCACCAAGATTTGGTGATGTTCACCATTTCCATCTGGTTATTTAAACTGTTTTGATTCAGTCATTTATTTTTTCCCCCTTTTTTTTTTGCCTGTACTGTTTCTTTAGCCGTCAGAATTGATGTCTGAACACAGATACTCAACAGATTTACTTTACCAAGTGGATCATCATGGCCTTGCAGTATTGGTCCATTTGATCAACCTTTGTTGTTATTATTTTATTTTATCTTACTTTATTTTAGTTTATTTTTGGTTGTTACAGATGAGACAGACGTGGCTGGGGGAGAAAGAAAGATGAAACAGAAGCAGAGGGGAAGAGAGACAGTGAGAAGGGGAACTTAAAAAGAAAATAAAATGTCCCAGATCACCTGTTGAGAGAAAAACAGAAAAAAAAGAGGAAACAAACAAAAAAAAAGCAACATAATAAACACAACACAGTTTAATTGATCTAACTAAGTGTAAATAGCAGTAAATGCTAAAAATTGAATGTTGAGGTAGCAGCCAAGAAAGATGCAGTTTGTGTCTATGAACAGTGAACATCCGCATGTACACGATTCAGTCATTGACTTTTGTTCTTTGTCTAAACTGAACTGCAGATAAACCAAAGGCCAAACTGAGAGCTGATAACACAACTGTTCCAGTAGGGGGCAGTGTGACCCTGACCTGCTCTGTGAACTCATCATCATCATCTGGATGGAAATACTACTGGTACAGAGATGAGAAATCCTCTGAACCTCTGACCACACAAGATGCAGTTTTCCACTCAAATGGACAAATCAGTGTCTCACAGGAAGGACTCTACAGGTGCAGAGGAGGAAGAGGAAACCCAGTTTACTACACAGAGGACAGCCAGTCAGTCAGGATTGGGAAAACTGGTCAGTTTAACATGAAGTCAGATAAATTCCTGATTAAGGAGGAAGATGAAGAACAAAAGGCATTAACATTTTTGACATTCATGTGTTTTTATTGTACTTTCTTGAACATTAACAGTGTCAAACAGACCTGTTGTGACTCTGTATCCAAACTGGTCTGAGATATACAGAGGAGAGACGATCACTGTCAGATGTGAGATCCGTGGAGGAGACACTGAGTGGGATTATGAGTGGGAAACAAACAGCATGATAAAAGCTCCAAATCAAAATGAATACAGGATTAGATCTGCTTCATCATCCAACAGTGGAAACTATCGCTGTAAGGGCAGAATGAAAAGTTCACAGCATAAAACAACAGAGTGGAGTGATTCAGTCACACTGACAGTTTCTGACAGTAAGTAGAGTCATAGTTCATTTAACCTGGAAATAGAAACAGTTTGTAAAAATGTGTTTTTATTAGTTGAGATATTTGACATGTTTAGATAGTCTCACTCTTAAAGTTCATCATAAATATTTGTGAGTCAACATTTTAGTGACATTGAATTCAGTTATTCAGAGTTAAGAGACGAAACACTGAGAGAAAATCTTTGTTGAACAGATGAACCCCGTCCTGTCCTCACTGTGTCTCCATCATGGCTGAGTCCTGGAGCCTCAGTAACTCTGAACTGTGAGGTTGAACATCCGTCTGCAGGATGGAGCTTCTACTGGTATAAAGCTGTTCCTGATCTATCAGAGAAATCCTCCAGTTATGAGCTGCTACCTGATGGCAGTGGGACTGCACAGGACTCCTACATCATTCATGGACAGACACACACAGCAGGATATGTGTGCAGAGCTGGAAGAGGAGACCCAGAGTATCACACTGATCACAGTCGACCAAAGTTTGTCTGGTCTGCAGGTCAGTTTGTTTCTGTCTATCTTTTTTCAAGTAATGCAACAGCAAAAACATGTAAATTGATGTTTTGTTTTGTTTTTTTATTGGGGGGGGGGGTTTAGCATTGAAGGTGAAAATTATACGAACATTGCGTCTTTTAGCACTGACCTTTAAACATTAAAGCAAAGGAACATTTTCACTGTGATATTTTGATACTAACATCTGTGAGCTTTGTCTCTTCACTGCATGTTGTTTCCAGATGTTCATTCAGCAGCGTCTCTCACAGTGAGTCCTGACAGAGTCCAACACTTCACCTCTGACTCTGTCTCACTGACCTGTGAGGGAAACTTCACTGAGTGGAGAGTGAGGAAGTTCTCTGAGGACGGCCGACTCTCTGACTGTAGCAGAATGACTGGATCCACGTGTAACATCAACGCATCAGAGTCAGATACTGCAGTGTACTGGTGTGAGTCTGGATCAGGAGAGTTCAGCAGTGCAGTCAACATCACTGTACAGAGTATGTTATTATACATTTACTTCTTGGATTTGAATGATTTAGACGTCACATGAAAATTTGTCCCAGCTTTTCTGTATGTGAAGTAATTTTATGTGGAAAACATAGGACACATACAGTAGTTTTTAAACACAGAAGATCAGATCTTGATGATTAAAAACATTTGTACAATCTGTTCTTATTAGTGTTTGTCAGGCTTTTCTCAAAGGTGTGCACCAGCTGATGTGACTGAAACAATTGTGTGTGATTGTTTCACAGATGATGGTAATGGTCCTATCCTGGTGAGTCCTGTTCATCCTGTGACTGAGGGAGCTTCTGTTAGTCTGAGCTGCAGTTTGAGAACACAAAAAATACTTTTCAATGTGTTTTTCTATCACAATGACAAACTTATTCAAAATGATACCCGAGGGGAGCTGAAGATCTCTGCAGTGTCAAAGTCTGATGAAGGTTTCTACAAGTGTCAGTACTCAGGAAGAGAGTCAGCACAGAGCTGGATGTCAGTTAAAGGTGAGCAGGATCAAAACATCTGATGTGATTTATTGTAGCTGAATTCTTCCCCCGTGTGCTGCAAATGTGTACTTTTGTTTAAGGATTTAGTTTTTTCATCAATAATGTTCAACAATGCTGTTTTATTATCTTTTTAATTAAGTACTTTGTGGATTTAGTTCAGCTTATTTTTTAAGCTAAATCATGTATTAAAAATGAAATGTTCTTATTTACAGTTACTGTGTCCACACCTGAGAGCTCTTCATTTTCTCTTCTGATGATCTTTAGAATAATTCTTGGATTCATATTTATTTTCCTTCCGTTCTTGTTGTTTGGCTGCAGATGCTCCAAAGGCCAGAACTATATTTTTTCTTCTTCTTCATATATATATTTTAAAGACACAGATCATAAATAAAGTGGAAACAAGTTAGTATCACAGACATGAGGTGACTGATTTTCTCTGACCTGCAGGTGTTCGTTCTGTCTATGAGACAGTCAGAAGATGTGAAAACACTGAAAATGGTAAAGTTTACACTTTCATTAATATAGAGCTTGTGGAAGCTGGATGATTATACAATAACTGTATTTAACATTAAAGTCAATAAGATTCTTATTTCAGGTCCAGCAGAAGGTGATTACACCAATGTCACATCTGTGATTCAGCTCAAAGTCATTAACAAGACAAGTGAGTGCACAAAATGTGAGATTTGAAATGCAAAATATACATTGGTAATTATTCTCACTGATAACAAATGCATTTGTGGACAAAACAGAGGGAGTTTGTTTTGAAATGCTTTCATTTGATCACCTCAACAGGGCGACGTGGTGACCCAGAGGAGAGCTCTGACTACAATAATGTCAATCCAAATTCAGCCACAGCTCTAAAATCTTAACAGCAGCTCTTTAGCTGTTTTTCTCTTTAAAGTTTCTTAAATACTTGAAACCACTTTGAGTGAAAAAGAGAAGATTTTGAATTCAAAGCAATGATCCTGATAGCCTGAGTTTATATTGTCTTCAGAAAGAATCACTCAGTGTGTTTTGCTTGTTTCTCTCCCATTAGAAAATAAGTTTAATGGACTTTAATGTTCTGTAGGTCTGTTTTTTTTTAACTGTTTCTTTATTTGTAATGTATATTATAAAGTCTTTCTGGGAAGCACTTTGTAACTTTGTCAATAAAAGTGATATTAATAAAGTGTGTTGTTGTTGTTTGTCAGACTGAGAGTACATGTTACAGCTGTTCAGTGTTGTGAATCCACTGAAAGAGAGCTTTTATTTAAAGACACTCATTGTCATTTCAAACAGCTTCAAACCCTCCAACATGATCTATCAACATAATGGGAAGTAAAAACTGCTCTGACGTTATGCTCAGCAGCCTTTTTACTAACTGAATTGAATCACAGGTGGAAGTGATTCTGTGTGGCGTTTGCATCGGTGTGTGTTTCCTCCATGAACTCCAGCTTCCTACCAGTGTCCACTGTCCCTCTGTGACCCTAAACTGGAGACGTTTACAGAAATGGATGAATGTGTTTCATGTTTTTCTGTGACTTGTGCTGCTTTATTGCTGCTTTTGCAGTCTTCATGTGGTCCTCTTACATTTCATGGCAGCACTTCCATCATGTGTCACTGTTCACACTGTTTGGTCACATCAGCAGCAACAAACTCAGCTGAAGAGTGTTTTATCAGAGCAGTTGCAGACCAGAGCAGATTAGTTTTCTGTAGGTGATGTTTGTGTCTTTTATGACGCTTACAGTTTAATGTGCATCAAATAATTGTGGTGCTTTTTAAAATGCAACATTTTCTACAAAATAATATCACACAACACTTCTTTGTTCCTCTAAGTAAACTGTGATGCTTACATGTGTATTAAAATGTCATTTCTAACTGCAATATGCTTTTTATTAATCAGCTGAAAATGACTCGTGATTTGTATCTGAGCCCCAGAAAAGTGGAGAGAAGAGAAAAATGTTTTGTTCAGTAAATAACTTGACAACTCTTGACAACTACATGCTGTAATGGTCAAATATAAATATAAAGTATTTCCTTAGTTGAAGGCATAAAAAGTGTCAGGTTGATAGGTTTGTTCTTTATGTTTCTCGTGCACGGGAGAGAACTGGACAAACGCCGTTACTTCGCTTGACCCCAGTCGCTCTCGTCCGCTCCCCTGTAACACTGCTCTTTATTGAGGTTACATGAGTATGCATAGGTTCATTAACATATGACGTATGCATACAAACCAAGAGCACCTTGTCTGTGCGTTGTGTAAGTATGTGTGTGTGTGTGTGTGTGTGTGTGTGTGTGTGTGTGTGTGTGTGTGTGTGTGTGTGTATGAGTCTATTAAGAGTCTATTAAGAGTCTGTTAAGTGAAGGAAGACAGAGAGTCACATTTTGACAGAGTATCAGTGAATCCTTACAGAATGGTTATGATTGGACTGTGTGAGCACCAACATCACTGTGCAGTTTGTTTGTACCTCTTCACAGCAGTTTGATTCATCAAGAGAAAGCATCGACCCCTCTGTGACATTAAAAGGTGGCCATGAGTATAGAATGAAGGCGAGTGTATTAGAGGAGGTAAAACATGTTTTTGATGTCTGTGAGAAATTCAGGGCTCACAAATGAACGTTAATATGGCAACTTTTTCTTAAAATGGTGTAATAATAAGAATGGCCAGTAGGAGGCAGTGGGGTGATCATTACTGGAGCCTCTGTGTTTCCTTCCCGTTAACTCTTTTGAACTGAGCTCAGCAGCTACAAACTACAGTCAGCTGTCCACCTCAAACATATCAGCTCGTTTCTTGTTCAGAAGTTTACACAAAATTAAATCATATCCCATCATGCATCTGTGGTTATTTGCTGATTATGCCCAGTGCTCTTGAATCCACAGTGCCTGCCATGTGTTGTGTGGATATATATAACACTATGTGCATAAATTTTGCATTTTGCTAACTGTATGTGAAATAAATTGATTTCAGTGAGTCCTCATCTCAACACCTGGTTATTATCACAGGATGGAGGCCCTAAACACACTCACACCATTAATATTCAGTGTCGTGTTGCTGTTCTGAGATCAGCTGACAACATGCAAACATGGAAAACCTGAAGCAACAGAACAGGATCAATGAGCAGCTGTGACATCGACTGAGTCAGAAACAACATGAACTCAGAGATTTGTCGTTTGTGGATTTATATTAATTATCCTCGTTCTGTTGTTGTGTGGCTAAAGGGTGAAACATTTCTTGATAATTGGCTGAAAGTGATTCATAATTTCTAATATTGTGACACAACATGTGTGTGATATTATCGTATGTTGGTCTGAGACTTTTTCTTGTGGAGAAATATTTTTTTTAAGATGGAAAAATACAAACTACACTTAATTCTTTTTTTCTTATATATTCTGCTGATAACACCTGACCTTCCTGATCCCCGCCCCTCTGCTTCCTCCTCCTCCTCCTAATCTGCTGGTTAGCTTGGTGGTTTGGACACCATACATTGTCTTTGTTTTTACCTCCAGGTGGAGAAAACTGTAGATTATTTTGATAAACGCAAAACTTTTTAGCAGACCTAATAAATAAATACAGTGATCTGTTTTATTTAAGAAGCAATGAGCAGTAAAAATACAAGATTAATCCATAAATAAGACAATACAGAATAACATCTTTGTTTCTCTGAACAGACTGTGATGCCTACATGTGTGTAAAGACTGTTGTTGGTTAAGTCTTTTCTCCAACAGGTTTATTTTTATCTGCTGAAAGTCAGATACCCTTATAAGAGGAAATGGAGCCTGTGGTTTGTTTAATTTAAAGTCAACACAGCAGAGTGGAAATGTGCAGGTATGACAATGTGTGAAAACAGGTTAAAAGTAGCTTTATTGTGGTGATGACACATGCTGGACTAAAGAATAAATAAAGCATGTGGGCATCAAGAGAAACGGTGAAAAGCTTGTTTCTCACGCTCATGTCTTTAAGAGTCTCTGCATGGACGTGCTGTAAATGTTCATTTATCTCTGAAATAAATAAAATCATCCATCACTCTCTCTGTCCACAAAATCATATACAGATATGTTTTTCTTCTTACTGCAACTTCCAAACAGGCCAGTTCCTCACAGTATAACACAAAACTCCAAAGTATAATCACTGCTTTGTAACCAAGCAGAGGAGCCAGTAAATCATCTATACCTACTGATACTATTGTGTCTGTTTGGCTGCTGTTACAGAAATGGTTCCTACACCTGTGATGATGACGTCAGTGTTTGACTCCAAACTGTCTGCTGGACTCTGCAGTATCACAGAGTCCCCAAGTTTTTAGGCCTTTTTAGACGTCATATCTTGAAGCATTATAAACTCTTAAAATATTGATAGGTACTGAAACTTTTGCACTTAACTTTTACATATAACCTGAAAATAAGCTAAAAACAGGAAGTTACATTTTAATGTATTTTATCTTTCTAAAAGAAAAGTGGTGGGATGAAAAAACACACCTGCTGTTAGACAATCTAAAACACTTGGATATGAACATGTTGGTGAGTGTGTGTAGATGATACTGCAACAAACCTTAATCATAACCTTTGTAAGAAAGTGTTTGGCAGAATGACGGATGGTGGCTGTGTTTTCATGCTTTTACTATGATTAATACAATAGCCTGAGTGACAAACTGAGACACACTACATGCTCATGTGGAGGGACTAGCCAATCACAACGTAACTGCACTTTAAAGTATTCACTGTTCTGTCCTTTTGGACTCAATGTGGGTGGAGCCTATAGTAGCTGTCATAGTATGAAAGATAACCTAGACAGGTTATAGAGAGACAGACAACCATTCATGTTCACATTCACACCTGCAGGCAACAACCTGAATCACCAGTTAACATAATAATATATGACTTGGATTGTGGGAGGAAGCCAGAGTACCCGGAGAGAGCCCAGACAGACAACCATAGTGGGAGTTGTCCCTTAAGAAGGTCATGAATCCACTATTAATTATGTGTGTCATGACATGAGACAAGGTGTGAAAAGTGGGTCATTGTGCTGCATTCCAGATACCTCCGAACTTGAAAGTTGGAAATCGGGCGTGGCGTCACTCCCGCCAGTTAGTACATTGCAGAAAAAGACAAGAAACACAGGATTTGTGTTGGTTCTTGGCAAGTTAGAGCAATGCAGGTATGATAGTAGTGCAGTGTGATGCTTGTTGTTTTGACTAATCAGTGTTCAAACATAATCATGGCTCATTCAAGGAGTTAAAAATACACAACAGGTTAAAGTTTTTTGTCACGAACGGGTGGCCGGTGCGTGGAGTAAGAGCAAATGTTCGAGACAGGAATGAACTTAACAAAAACTGAGACGTTTACTTTAGGTTGGACCAACAATATAAATGAAAATCGAAAGGAAACTAGGACGATGTTAACAGTAACCTAAACTGGAGAGAACTAACACAAGACACAGTGAACATGAAAGTTAAACGTCACCAACATGAATGACATGAATACCTGAGACGTGACTCGTGATGAACAGAAACATGGCCCATGGTGAAAAGATGACCTGCCAATGAAAGATTGAAAACTCACACCACACGAGGGTGACGAGGGAAGTGGAAACACAGCTGGAAGCAAAACTAAACACAGAACGTGATATTGTCAAAATAAAACAGGAAACATGCAGACTAAGAAAAACAGACCTGAGACTGAGACCAGGGAAGAAATAGACATGGAAGCAGAAACGGGAGTTTGGGAAAAAATGACATAACAGGATGCAGAGCGAGGGACAGAGAGATCTTCTGTGTTATTTAGTGCGTTTATCGAGTGGCTGTTTGGTTTCTTCAGTGTTGAGGTCCAACTCCTCGCTGCATATGTCATGACAGGACACTGCAAAAATCACATAAAAGTCTCTGAGAATAAAACATAATTATGAGCTGGTAAAATATGTCACCTGACCTGAAACAACAGAAGGTAAGAAGAAAACACAAGAAGCAAGCCTGCATGTTTGCAGTGGACAGGAAATGTGAACACGTCACACAACTGCTGTGGTCAAAGCTACAGGAGCTGTTTGAGGTTTCTATAAAAGGAAAGGAAGCACAGAGAGGCCACAGTCAGAAGAAACACTCTGGTCTTATCTGTATTAAATGCAGCTTCTCTTTTTATTATTGATGTAAAGTCAAAGTGTTTGAGATCAGCTGAGGATCAGAGTGCAGCAGGGCTGGATGTGAGGATGGGGCACTCTTTGCTCTGCATGTCGGGGTTATTGTGTAAGTACATTTGTGACATTGTTTGAATGGCACTAATTAATGAAAGTGTTTCTCATGTGTGAGAATTAGAGTGTATCACTGGTTTGAAGTGTTTATCTGAGAGTTTGAACAAAGTATATTTGTGATGTTTATGATAGTTACAGACAAATGTTGGCTGGTTCCTTGGTTCAGTTTAGTCTGGAGTATCGTGTTGGATACATCGCTGCTTGTTGCACTTGACTCATTGTTATTGTCTTTAAGGTCATATATTAATAAATTTTAAATTAAACTTTTATAACATTTTTTTTTATAACTATAAGTTTAAAAATGTTTTCTCATGTGTCAAACGTACTTTTTATGCACAGAGACAGAAAAATACTCTTAAACTCTTAAAACTAATGTCCTAATTTAGTTTGTTTTGTTTGATTTTCTGTCAGTTTGCATGATAGCATGTGTTGGGTGGGTGAAAGTCCCTCCCCCTCTCTGTCCCAATGAAAAGTCTACACAGTCGACACATTTGCAGGACTCTGCTCTCGAAGCTGAATCCTGCTACTGTGAATCAGCTGAGCTTTGATAGTTTGGAGGGACACATAGTGCTACCTGCTGCAGAGATATTATTAAATAGCGATTAAAAATCTATAAATAAAATCAAACTTAAAACATTAAAATGTAACACTGCTGTAAAAAAGGATAAGATATGAATGCTGTAGTGACTCATTAATCTGATGATGTAGCACACAGAGCAGTAAATTAAACATTTTTATTCCCATTAATTGTTTTATTGTTGAGTCCAGTCTCAGTGCTGCTGTTGATTTCTGAGGCTCTGAAACTTTAAACTGGATCCATGTAAACCTTAGAGGTTACAGTCCTACAGCCTAAAAAAGGAAACATGGAAATCACTGTAGTTTGTTTGGAGATCAAAGTGAAATTAATTTGATTTGATTGA
The DNA here is from genome assembly GCF_963576455.1 of Neolamprologus multifasciatus. Lineage (NCBI taxonomy): Eukaryota > Metazoa > Chordata > Actinopteri > Cichliformes > Cichlidae > Neolamprologus > Neolamprologus multifasciatus. Next base: position 25,890,321 of record NC_140441.1, read on the forward strand.
TTTGGTTCTGCCAAATTCTGTCCCTACCATCTGAATGTTGGAGCAGAAACTGAGACTCATCAGACCACTGTGTGGTTACAGGACGCTAAAAACAACGTCTTTCGCTATTAATACAATTATAACAGTTATAGCTACCTACAAGGCAGCACCTCTTCCAGCTGTCTTAGGGTGAGAGACGAGCACAGACAGGTTACATCAGGGGTTAAAAACACCTTTAATTAGTTCCAGCAGTGTCTGCTTGCAGGTAGAGGGAGTTTGGTTTTACTCTGTAGATATATTTATTGATATTTACTCTCCTTTATTCATACATCTGTGTGCTTGAGGTTTGGAAATATTTATTAAAATTATAAATAACCTTTGAAATAATGTAAGACAAATATTTGACAATACTTACAGTTTATGACAAAGATTATTATTATTATTATTATTGTTATTATTATTATTGTTATTATTATTATTATTATTATTATTATTATTATTATTATTATTATTATTATATTTGAATGATATTTAAATAAAATATATTTTTTCCACATGTAAAACAAGTCCTGGACTTGGCTTAATGATGTTTGCTGTTGAAGACACGTAAATTATTTCCACCTTATATTATATATCACCTTCTAGAGAAATTCTTGTTGAGAGAAGTGACCCATTGCAATTTGTCAGTGACATCAATTTTTGAGATTGTCAAATACATAAAGGAAATACTGGGGAGATCATTTCCCTTTTGGAACCCAGTCGTTCATCTGTTGCCCAAAGAGGATGGACTGTACCGTTTTTAGGACACTAATGTTTTGTTATCACCATGTTTGTTTGTAGACTGGATTCTATTTTAGTGCACTGACTCAGATCATAGTAGATGTAAATCTCCAAGTGTTTTAAGGAGCTTGGTAAGAAAGCGACTGCACTTTAAACCCTAGTTGGATTGTCAATTAAGAAGGTCATTAACTCACTATTGATCAAGAAATGAGACACATAATTACCAACAGTGTTTTATTTATGTTACATTTCAAATCTAACATAAACAAAACACTCACATGATTTGAGTGTCTTTAGTTTGATAATGTCTGAAGTTTCTGTCTTTATTGCAGTGCTCTGTACACACATTTGCAGTGGACATGCTCAAGGTGACTGAACAGTTTTCCTTTTTCTATTTCTTCCTTTTTATTTAGCAAAGATTATTCTCAGCCTATATGACTCTATATAAATAAAGTATTAATAATCAATCAACATTCTGCCTTGAGCATTACATAAATTGTTTCAGATTGTCTGTTGTCTGATTGTCTGTTTGTGTTGGATTCTAGATGCTGTACTAACTATTGAACCCAACTGGTCCAGTTATTTCATTGGAGAGTTTGTTACCTTCAAGTGTGAAATGAATGAAGGAGAAGACACTGACTGGTATTACACAATCAAGAAGGATGGTCGAGAGTATGCCCCCTACAGGGATAACAAAGACTACACATTCGAAATTAGCTCGACAAGCCACAGTGGTAAATATCAGTGCTTTGGTACCTGGAAGGAGTCACATTATACAAAGAACAGTAATACTGTCCCTGTAACTGTATTAGGTAAGTCCTCAGTGATTAATAATGTGATGATTCCAGTTAAAATACTCATCTGAATTATAAGAAATGTGTGTTTAATAAATGTTCTATTGAAAGTATTGTATTTCTTATGTGTTGGAACTTTAGCAAATATCCTTTCATTTTAACTAACGTTGTTCACAGTACACACTACAACCAAAATACTCAGACAATATCAGCTTGTGCATGTTTTACTGTATAACAAGAATAACTGTGGATGAAATTTAATTTAAATAATGAAAAAAAGAAACATCAAAATATCCATATAATTTAAGGTGATGATGTTTCTGTTGTCTAAATGTGTGTGTGTGTGTGTGTGTGTGTGTGTGTGTGTGTTTTCTTCAACAGTGAACTGCATTAGTTTACATTCAGTGTGACGTCTTCAGGCCTGAGATTGAACAAACATTCACACTCTGCTTATTTAGAGATCTACAACCTGAATTACTGCAGCTCTGTCACCATGTTGAGACAGAAATCAGAAAAATTTAAAGTGACTTAAACTGTAGAAAAAAAATATAATATATATTGAAGACATTAGTAGATTTTATTTGGGGGGGGGGGGGGATTTAAAAAATAGGATTTTTTTTTAACCTTTTTTTACATTTATATTGTATCAGGTGTACATTTCTTTCTTTTCTTGTTCATATCTGCAGATAGACCCAGGGCCACACTGACAGCAGGAACAACAATCATACCAGTAGGGGGCAGTGTGACACTGACCTGCTCTGTGCAGAGCTCTGATGGATGGAAATATGAGTGGTTCAGACGAACCCAAAGAACCTCTGAAGTTAAAATCAGAGATAAACAAAACAGAGATATCAGAGTATCTGAAGGAGGAATCTACAGGTGCAGAGGAACAAGAGGAAACCCAGTTTACTACACTGATATAAGTGATGATGTCACCATTGAGAAAACCAGTGAGTTCAGTCATTTAGTTTGAAATATACATTCACTCAAGATTATCAAACATACAATGTTAAGTTTTCTGTGTTAATTTCATGATTCTATTTGTATCTCAACTGTTAATATGTGTAAACAGTTTCCAATAAAGTTGTTGTAAAACAACAACCCAACTGGCCTCAGATATTCAGAGGTGAGACGATCACTCTGACATGTGAGGTGCAGGAAGGAGGTGAAACCACTGAGTGGGAGTATGAATGGAGACGACCCAGGACACCCACACAGTGGACACACAATAATGATGTGACAGTCAGAGTTTCTGAGTCCAGCAGTGGAGACTACATGTGTAAGAGTCGACGCAGAGATGACTCATATTCTTCAACAGAGTGGAGTGAAGCCTTCATATTGTCAGTATCAAGTAAGTCATGTTTGTTGTGTGATCTCCATTTGACAAATGTCATAATGGTCAGCACAGGATGAATTCAATGGTCTACAAAGCATGTTACATTGTTAGTCAGACAAAGAGCTGCAGCTGATAGTAGCCTCATTGTAGACAGTTTGTCACCACTTTGTGTCATGAACTTTCAGCTGGTATAGAGACGCCAATGCTGACCTGCTGCTCCATCACCTGACGACAATAATGATATAAACAGGATAAATAAATAATATATTCAAACAAATAACAATTGATCTACAATTTCTATAAAGAAAATAATAAAAATAATTCTGAACTATCACCTGATCAAATACTGCCATCTTTTAAAATAAATAAAACACACACAACATACCACCAAAAATAATGTTACTGTTTCTATGATTAACATTCTCACAACTCTGAGTCACTTCCACTCACGTTTAGCAGGAGGCTGATTGAGGTTGATCCCTTTAAACTCCCAGGTCCTAAAGACGGACCAGCTTATTAATCAATCTTCAAGTACTTTTTAAATACAGCCAAGAAAATATAAAACTTTCACAGCTTCGATCAAAACGATTGTTCAAAACAAAGATCACCAAAATTTGGTGATGTTCACCATTTCCATCTAGTTATTTAAACTGTTTTGATTCAGTCATTTACTCCCCCCCCCCCTTTTTTTTTTTTTTTGCCTGTCCTGTTTCTTTAGCAGTCAGAATTTATGCCAACACAGATACCCAACAGATTTACTTTACCAAGTGGATCATCATGACCTTGCTGTATTGGTCCTGTGGTCGCAAATTTTGAAGCCATCCTGATAACCTTCTCCCACCAACGATTTGGAGATCCAATCTCTTTAGATCCAATTAAAATCAAGACACTCAAAAAGATGCTCTGTAAAAGAGTAGAATTCTTGGAACAGAGTTTAATACACTGAATCATATGAACAGCAGGAAAAATACATGCAGACATTTAGCAAGAGAATTACAAAGCAGAAAGCAAGCAAAGCAAAACCCCGGGGTGTACAGCCTTAAGCACAGACAGCAGAGCAACACAGAGACGGACAGGAAGCAGCAGCAGGAGGAAAAAAGTGCTGGGGGTGTCCTCTGGTCCCCTAATATAGGGACCAGTATCCCCGCCCCCTGCTGCTGGGTAACTTTCCCATGCGCCCAAACACAGCTGCAGGGGTCAGGTATTGGCCAAGGTCTTGGCCAAAGGCCAGTCAGGACTCTGACTCTGGCTTATCACAATAGGTCATGACACGGTCAAACATCACACATTAATCGTAATTATTAAATCTTATACAGCAAGTGGCACAATCTTATAACATATAATCTTATAACTACATAGGTTAGGCTTTCTCATATATAAAAAACTCTTCAGTGTGGGTTCAAAGTGTGTGTGTGTGTGTGTGTGTGTGTGTGTGTGTGTGTGTGTGTGTGTGTGTGTGTGTGTGATTATATCATATGATATTTTATTGTGATGTGTTCAGGATCTCTTTTACAATGTTACTGTTTTGGTTGTGCTACATGAAAGATGTTGAGTGTGTGTGCAGGAGAACTCTCAGCAGCATTAACTACCCTGTTACTGTACCACCCTAATAAACCATGGTGAAGCAAAATGTCTTGTGCTCAAGACTCTAAATGAAAGTTAAAATATATATGTTCAGTGCACATAGATACATAGAGTATATAGTTACATAGTTATACATATCATACAAAAATCCACCACAGTCCATTTGATCGACCTTTGTTGTTATTATTTTATTTTATTTTCAGTTGTTACAGATGGTACAGACATGGCTGGGGGAGAAAGAAAGATGAAGGAAAACAAAAGCAGAGGGGAAGAGAGACAGTGAGAAATCTCCCAGATCACCTGTTGAGAGAAAAAAAGAAAAAAAGAGAAAACAAGCAAAAAAATAATAGAGCAACATAATAAACACAACACGATTGCATTGATCTAGCTAAGTGTAAATAACAATAAATGCTAAATAATGAATGTTGTTGTGCTGCACACAGGAGGTAGAAAGATGTAGTTTGTGTCTATGAACAGTGAACATCCATATGTACACGATTCAGTCATTGACTTTTGTTCTTTGTCTAAACTGAACTGCAGATAAACCAAAGGCCAAACTGAGAGCTCATAACACAGCTGTTCCAGTAGGGGGCAGTGTGACCCTGACCTGCTCTGTGAACCCATCATCATCATCTGGATGGAAATACTACTGGTACAGAGATGAGAAATCCTCTGAAGCCCTGACCACACAAGATGCAGTTTTCCACTCAAATGGACAAATCAGTGTCTCACAGGAAGGACTCTACAGGTGCAGAGGAGGAAGAGGAAACCCAGTTTACTACACAGAGGACAGCCAGTCAGTCAGGATCTGGAAAACTGGTCAGTTTAACATGAAGACAGATAAATTCCTGATTAAGGAGGAAGATGAAGAACAAAAGTCATTAACATTTTTGACATTCATGTGTTTTTATTGTACTTTCTTGAACAGTAACAGTGTCAAACAGGCCTGTTGTGACTCTGTATCCAAACTGGTCTGTGATATACAGAGGAGAGACGATCACTGTCAGATGTGAGATCCATGGAGGAGACACTGAGTGGGATTATGAGTGGGAAACAAACAGCATGATAAAAGCTCCAAATCAAAATGAATACAGGATTAGATCTGCTTCATCATCCAACAGTGGAAACTATCGCTGTAAGGGCAGAATGAAAAGTTCACAGCATAAAACAACAGAGTGGAGTGATTCAGTCACACTGACAGTTTCTGACAGTAAGTAGAGTCATAGTTCATTTAACCTGGAAATAGAAACAGTTTGTAAAAACGGGTTTTTATTAGTACATGTTGAGATATTTGACATGTTTAGATAGTCTCACTCTTAAAGTTCATCATAAATATTTGTGAGTCAAATATTTATGATGAACTCATGAAGACTCAGTCCATCATGGCTGAGTCCTGGAGCCTCAGTAACTCTGAACTGTGAGGTTGAACATCCGTCTGCAGGATGGAGCTTCTACTGGTATAAAGCTGTTCCTGATCTATCAGAGAAATCCTCCAGTTATGAGCTGCTACCTGATGGCAGTGGGACTGCACAGGGCTCCTACATCATTCATGGACAGACACACACAGCAGGATATGTGTGCAGAGCTGGAAGAGGAGACCCAGAGTATCACACTGATCACAGTCGACCAAAGTTTGTCTGGTCTGCAGGTCAGTTTGAGGAATTTTGTCTCAGTTATTTTTAATCTTCATGTTGATGATTTGAAAGTCTGTAAATCTGGCTGCATGACTATCAGGACACCTGTGAACCACACAAAAGCCAAACGTATATTTTCACTGTGATATTTTGAATCCTAACATCTGTGAGCTTTGTCTCTTCACTGCATGTTGTTTCCAGATGTTCATTCAGCAGCGTCTCTCACAGTGAGTCCTGACAGAGTCCAACACTTCACCTCTGACTCTGTCTCACTGACCTGTGAGGGAAACTTCACTGAGTGGAGAGTGAGGAAGTTCTCTGAGGACGGCCGACTGTACTCTGACTGTAGGAGAATGACTGGATCCACATGTAACATCAACACATCAGAGTCAGATACTGCAGTGTACTGGTGTGAGTCTGGATCAGGAGAGTTCAGCAGTGCAGTCAACATCACTGTACAGAGTATGTTATTATACATTTACTTCTTGGATTTGGATGATTTAGAAATCACATCTGTATTTCTCCCATTAATTTTATGTGGCATTACAGTAATTATACAGTAGAATTTAAATACACAAGATCAGATCTTCATGATGAAAAACATTTGTACAATCTGTTCTTATTATTGTTTGTTAGCTTTTTCTCAAAGTGTGCACCAGCTGATGTGACTGAAACAATTGTGTGTGATTGTTTCACAGATGATGGTAATGGTCCTATCCTGGTGAGTCCTGTTCATCCTGTGACTGAGGGAGCTTCTGTTAGTCTGAGCTGCAGTTTGAGAACACAAAAAATACTTTCCAATGTGTTTTTCTATCACAATGACAAACTTATTCAAAATGATACCCGAGGGGAGCTGAAGATCTCTGCAGTGTCAAAGTCTGATGAAGGTTTCTACAAGTGTCAGTACTCAGGAAGAGAGTCAGCACAGAGCTGGATGTCAGTTAAAGGTGAGCAGGATCAAAACATTGCATTTTTGTAAATTCGTTTAATGACTGAAATTGTCTGAATTAAGTCTTAAAGTCACTTGGCTCTATTTTATAAAAGTATTTATTTATAAAATTATAATTTATTAATAATTATTGTTTGTTGTCACAGTTACTGTGTCAGGAGCTGACAGCTCTTCATCTCCTGTGTGGTTGATTGTTGGACTGGTTTGTGGAGTCTCTCTCATTATTATTCTCCTGCTCTTGTTGTATCGCTGCAGACAGTCCAAGTGTAAGAGCCTCTTCTTTTCATGCTGTATTAGAGAGTTTATTTACCACATACACTTTAATTATTCACACATATACATGTATTCTGATCTCATGACACGAAATAAAAATTTACATGACAAACATGTGTAATAACATTAGTCTCTTTCACAGGTTCCTGCTTCACCAGGTTGGTAAAATACTTTTTATTATTATATTAAACAAACATCAGTTACTTTTGAGTTTATTGTGTTTATTTCATGTTTTAGGTCGATCCAGTCTGAGAGTCACAGTCCGGGCTCCTCCACAAATCATGGAGTCAACCAGAATGAAACTCATGTGTACGACTCTGTTCATCCTGGTCAGCACTTAAACCGATCTTTATTATCATTATTAATATTGACTTTTCATTCAGTCTCCATTGCCCGACCTGGATTTGACTTGCAAAAAATGCAAAACATGAAATAAAATTAGATGTAATTAGAAACATTTTTACATTTCAGGTGCAGATGAGCCCCGAGACGTCACATACTCTCTTATTAAACTTCGAAACTTTGGAAAGAAGAGTGAGTACACAAAACACTCAGTGTAGAAAACAGCCTGGAAAGTTTTTACAATATTTAAAATGTTTTAATTATTTTCATTAATCTGATCATCTTCACAGAGAAGCATCATAAACCAGAGCAGAGTGCTGTTTACTCTGAGGTGAAGACGGGAGCTGCAGGTACAGTCACAACAGTCTCATTCAGTGTTTGTACTTGAACGTGTCATCACATCATTATATTGCAGGTAATTATAGGTCAACATGGAGTTTAGTTATTCACTGACCAAGCTTAGCTACTACATACGACCACTACACATCACCAGAGTTGAATCTTATACACATCGAGGGCCGTTCAGAGTTTAGTGTAAGTTTGTCTGCTTCATATACAGAAGGATATTGTTATTGTACAGTATGGTATTGTCCATCTATATGTCCCCAAACTAAATAGTTTCTCTCATGTTTTTACTCTGTAGTAATGTTCTTGTCATCATATCTGTGCTGAACAAATGTGTCCTGAGCTCTGACGTCTCTTTTAGAGGACAGTCTGATGTATGCTGAGGTCAAACAGCCCAAAAAAGAAAAAGCCAAGAAAAACAAAGGTGAGCAAAGTCTGCCATCATCTCCACTGAATATTGTTCAGGTTATATTTATGTATTCACACTTTGTCAGCTATTTAAAATCTACTCTTTTATCTTTACATTAGTGGAGACATCCAGTATCCTTGTGGTTAATGATATTATTGTTTTCAATGATCTTCTCTTCATTCACAGGAAAATCAAGTCCTGCAGCTGATGCAGCAGTTTATTCTGAAGTCACACCAGGAAGCTCTCTTAGTAATTCTGCTGCCATGCAGGCTGATTTATTCTTCACATTATCAAATGTCTTCAGCTCATAATATCTTTACATGTTGGAAATCACTTTGTCTTTCTGTGCTTGTCTTACAGGTCAGTGAGGAGAGCTGTAGCAGCAAAGCCAAGAAGAAGCTTTTTATGAAGCCACTCTTGCTCCTCTGCTCCACAAATATCAGACATGCTCAGCTTTATGTGCAGTTACAATATTAAATCATCATATAGACATATTACTCTTTTTTAGTATAAACCAAATGGAGGTGTATTCATATTCAATATTCATGCTCTTTATCTTCGGTTACTTTTATAAAAAAAATTGTAATAAACCTTGAATATATCTAACATGTTCCAACAGCAGTGAGAAATATGTGATGTTTAGTATCTGACAGCACAATTTACAGTCAGTGTTTGCAGTGTAAATACTGATATGGGCACCAACATATACTTTAACTGTATTTGTTTACATTATATAAATAAGAATTATAGGCAGTAAATACATTTGAATGTATTTCATGTATATTTTTGTGTTTCTGATCATTTTTTGCATCTTTTAGTTAGAAGGTAGAAAAAAAATCTTTTTACATTTGAACATATTATGTTTATGTTTGATTTTTGTTTCCTGTATGAAATTATCCACAAACTAATCAGATCATCTCTCTATGTGCTGATAGTTAAATGAAAAGATAACTTGTACATGTGATAAATCTCATATGGAAGATTGCATGGAGACAGAATATCACAGAGAATTAAAGCTCTGCATCAATCATGGTCAGCATGACTCAGATAAGTAGCAGTATTATAATTCATTAATACGACACAAACATCAGAGCTAAAAATCCAGACGGTTCTGTCAAAAACAAGACAGAAACAAAACATCTGTCTGACCCCACAGAGTCTGATTGTTTAGTCACAGTAAGGAGGAGGCACAGGTCAGTCAGGTGTAAACTTAACCAGCTGGGTTGAGCCTGGTTGGCATTTTTCAGCAAAATCAGCATGACGGTGATAAACAGTGCTGATCATATCCTCTAATACAGGATGACCATAATTTGATTTCCAAAAAAGAGGACACTTGTGCCAGTCATGAAGAACCTTTATAATACTGTTTACTTGAAGAAAACATATTTAAACAATAACATCTCTGTGCAGTTAATGAATGGTGAAAAATAAAATGTCATATAATCTTTTACAAGTCAACAAGTGCCAAAAAGAGGACAGTTGGTCACCGTGCTCTAATAGCTCAGCTGTGCTGTAGATGGGTTTCCCTCTTCACTATCAATCATGTCTTTGTCCTATAAAGTGGGAGAGCAACTACAGCTACACTGGTGACTTTTTATTTTGTCCTGTTACCATTTGTAACTAATTGGTTGACTTTATGTGATTTTAGTTTCTAATAAAATGTCATGCAGTCCTGTGTTCCCTGTTGATTTAATTAAATGGTAAATGTTAAAGTAAGTGGATACAGGGGAGCTGGAGAAATCTGTGAATTAAGATGCAGAAGCACAAAGTTTAGAGGTTTTATTGCAGGGTAAATAAATGGTGGTGTGAGAGAAATTCTGCACAGCCTGAGGCTGAAAGACAACAAACTTTATACTGGTTCTCAGCCACTAATGAAAAAGAAGTGAGCTTCTTACAGCTCTTCATAACTTACTGTTATTATTGTATTTTTATTTTATTTGACCAGCAATAATTCAGTTCATTAAAGTGTTTGAAATGTTATTAGTGTTATTGCACATTATTATTACTGTGATTAGTGTAATGGCTTTAGGACCCAGGGGATCAAACAGAGGGTATGAAAAAGGAAGTAGCAGCAGGTGCTCTTCTTCTTCTCTCCTTTGTTCTGATGTGAGGCTGTGGACTGTGGTGTTTTTGGGATCCTGTAAAGTTTTGGAGTGTGAACAGAGTGTGCTGGGGAGATCGTGTCGCCATATAAGTGATCGTACTGCCCTTTAGCAGAGATTCAAGTTATAGCATGAATGTTTTTTAAGTTATCTTTTTTAATACTTTAAATTAAATTAATCTTTAAATTACCAGTTAAAATATTATCCTACAGGATTGAGGCCTCGGTGCTCCTGTGTTTTTGATTATTATATTAGTATATTTTTGTTTATTTGATCAGCAATAATTCAGTTTATGTGTTTGAAATAAATTGAATGACTGAATCACACTTGAAAGTGTTTTTTGTTCTTGTTGTTTTATGCATTTACTCTGAGTGTGTGATTATTGTGCTGTTGTTACAGTCTTTCTGTTTTACTTCTCAGCACTGCCATCATGTGTCTGAATACACAGCATAAAGTCAAACTCAACAACATCAGTTAAAGATTTGATAACATTTAAAGCTGTTGAGCACCAGTGCAGGTTATTTTTGACCTGTGTTTGTGTTTTTGAATAAATCTCTTGAAGTTTTTGCAAATGGAAAATGTTGTATATTTCTGACGGATGTAAAACTTTTAAAAAACTGAAAGAAATTTCAAATAAATTCAGATCTGCAGAGAAATGCATTCATTATGTTTTATTCAAGAATCAATATCAAACAGTATCACAAGATCAATCTGCAAAGAATAACGTCTTTACTCTTCTGAGCAGCTTACATGTGTGTGAAAGACTGTTGGTGGTCACCATCTATTCTGCCACAGGCTTATTTTTATCCACTGACAGGCCTCATGTTTTCTGGTTGGTTCACCATGAACAGAGGAAATGCAGCCTGTGGTTTCAGCCTCAAGTCTTCAGTGTAGCAGATGTTGTGTTTTATGTTATCAGTTCACAGCAAACAGTTAACAAGGAATTCAGACAAAGAGCACAGTATGAATTTCACTTTGACCTCTGTGTGCATGACACATGTTTACATGATGTGCCTGTACTGAAATAACAGTACTGATCATCAAATATTTATTTATCTATATAAAATCATGTCTCGCTAAAGAAAAAGATTATTTTGTAAACGTCTTCATCATTCTTCATTAAACAATGTAATAAATCTGTAAATCAAACCCTTATTTGCACCAAAGTTAACTTACTCAACGCTAATAACTGAAAAAAATCATATTTTTGTTCAGTGTTTGCACTTTAAGAAAACTTTTCTGTTCCACACACTGTGGAAAATACTGTGTGAATATTTCTGTAACTGTTGGTGATCTCATAGCTGCAGGCTTATCTGCACCATCTCTGCACTTAAACATTACAGTGACTTCATTTTTTCCATCAGCCTGCAGAACTAAAATGAAGAATGAGCTGCCTTCCAGATCACATGCTTTAGCCCTGATAGCTGACAGCACAGACAGATGATGAGGAGACTGTGAGACGTTAAACAGGCAGAATACAGAGCTCAGAGTTTTCAAAGTTTGACTTTCTGGTTTGTTGTTTTCACACTCCTTAAAACATGAGAAAATATTTACCGATCTTCATGGAAACCCTTCATTTTACTATTGTCATGGTTGGCTGTGTGGCAGGCAGGCAGGAGTGGTGGACCCAATATGCAGGACTCTTGGAGACAGGACTTAAACTGAAAACGCAGCTTTATTGCTGGAAAAACTCCTCAAACTATGACTCACAAAAACTGAACATAAACTTACAAACAGTGGTGCTGGAGAACTGGAACAGAGAACCAGACAGGACACTGAACTTGCCAGGCAGACTCACGAGCAGACACAGTAGGGGTGTCCAAATTCATGGGCTGCATCCTCCTGAGGCCGCATTTGTAGACCGATTACGTCACAGCGATGCGCCGAAGGCTGTCCAAATTCGTAGACTCCTCCAAATGCAGCCGACAAATGCGTCCTCCTTTTCCCCGAATTTGAAGGATGGGTCGGGTGTGTCGTTCGTGGCCTACCATATCCCAGAATTCATAGCGCGACCCAGCCAAACTCCAGTTTACAACAATGGCGGCCGCTACTAAGTTTTAAAATTACTCATACTAATTTTTCTGGGTCACAAAATAAACTTTTAACATATTTTCAGGCGAGAAAGTAGCTGTGTAAACATCAAATATCTGCTCGGTTTATCAAGATATCGCATATTTGCAAAAGTGCTTCGACGTTTTCGGAAACGTCTGCTACCCACCAGCTCGATAGCTAGCCGGGAGCTCGAGGGTTACTGATGCGGCCGAGAACGGCACAACTCCCAGCACATCATTTTCAGATCACCGTGGACTTTCGCTGCTCGGGTTAAACGTAATATATAAGTCACTTAGACAACCTAAAAATGTTATTGTTGGGCTTTTTTCAGTGTTTTATTTGTTCGTAAGTAAATCGGTTTGGCTGAGATTAAAGTTATTAGATTAGATAAAATAAAACTTTATTAATCCCCCGGGTGGGTTCCTCCTTGGTTTCTACACAGCTGACTAAACGTCAAACAGAAAACTGATTAAACAGAAGTATGAGACGGTCGAGAATTTGTGTCCTGTTATATTTTAGATAGCAAGGAGCAGACGGCTGAATTTATTAAACTCCACCGAGACAGCGGTGACGCTAATCAGAAGGCTAGACCGTCCAATTTCACAGCTGTTTACTTCCGGCCTACCCTACCTTCTGAGGACCCGGCCCACGTAGACCGCGAAGGCCGGGTCCCTAGGAGGATGCAGCCCATGAATTTGGACACGACCAGTGACACCATGGACAGACAAAGGGAACACAGAAACAAACACACTAACACATAGCAAACAAACCTAAACAAAAGACAAAGCAGAATAAACAAGAATATAGAAGAATATAAAGAAACACAAAACACCGAGTCCTCAGACTCAGGACCATGACACTATAAATAACACCTCGGTGTGTAAATTGCCTTAATTGCTAATTTACTGTTAATAGTTAATATTTATTATTATTATCTGAAAAAGAAAACCATAAGAATCTAAAATCTAAAACAAGATGCTAAAACAGGACCAACTTTCTCTAAATGCAATCACACAGAGCTCAGATGAGTAGAGAGTGAACAGGCAGGTGTGTTTTCCACAGCAGGTGTGTGTTTGCACAACTGAAGGTTTGCAGGTTGAACACTGGAGAAGATCAGAGACAGAAGAAGGCTGGATTAAGTTGATAAACTACAAGGGTGATTCTCTGCAGTCAGGCTAGTTTCCTCCGTGTGCTGTAACTGTGTGGCAGTGAGTGGATGAACAGTCGGTCCTCTTATGTGCAGCTATTTGAGGATGGAGAACAAATGTGCCAACCTGAGCTGACTGGAGCAGGTGAGGAAGATGACTAACACATCCCACTGAGAAGGAAGAGCTGTGGAGCTGTGACAGACTGTGGCAACATCAATGAAAAAAGGCAAAAATCTAATAATTATTTTATTACAGTCCTGATATCAGACCTCTGTTTGTTTGTTTATTAGAAGCTCAGATATTAACCCTCTAAAGCCTGAATCATAAATAAAATGAAAACTTTTTAAAAGCTGGTGTGTTTTTGAACCTTCTGAAAAAAAAGATTTTTTCACATGAGGTGGAAAAAATCTTTTTTAGCTGCATCTGGCATTTTTGTACAATTTGTTGCTCAGTTTATCTTCAAATAAAAACATAAGGTTTTTTTTAACACATTAAACTTTGAGTTTCCTTTCAAAATGTTCAAAAATCTTTTAGAAAACTGGTAAAAATATCTTTGAGAAATCGTTGAAGGCTCGTTGACTGATGTCAGCCATGTTGGATGTCTCAGCTGAGGGCTCTGCATGAATTGCTGATCCCCGCTGGTTAATCTGTGCACTGCATGTGTGTCTGCATACATCAGGTTCTTTAACGTGAGCAGAAAAGGCCAAGCAACAAACTTTGTTAAAGAAGATGAAAAGAAACTTGATGAATGTTGGTCGAATATTCTTCTGTCAGAGGAGACAAAGATAAATTTGTTCACATTCAGTCAGACAGTTCAGTGAGTCTGTAGTTGTGATACTGAAGCGTGGAGGCAGGACACGACAAAAAAGATAAAACTATGACCTGCAAAGTGTGTCAGTAACTAAGCAACAGAGCACCTTTGTATATCATAGAGAAAAGTAGGAACGCAAAACAGGAAAGAAACTTAAATGTTTGCAGTGGACAGGAAATGTGAACACGTCACACGACTGCTGTGGTCAAAGCTACAGGAGCTGTTTGAGGTTGGTGTAAAAGGAAGGAAGCACAGAGAGGTGATAGAAGGAGGAGCTGAATATAAACTCTGGTCTTATCTACATTAAGTGCAGCTTCTCTTTGTTCTGCATTTATTATCAATGCAAAGTCGAACACTTTGAGATTAGATGCAGATCAGCGTGCAGGGCTGGACGTGAGGATGGGGCACTCTTTGCTCTGTTTGCTGGGGTTATTCTGTGAGTACAATACACACCTTTACTGTTTGAATGGCAGTGATGAAGGAAAATGTTTCTCACTGGTGACAATTACAGTGTATCACTGCTTTAACCTGTTTACCTGACAACTTCAACACAGCAGACTAGATTTTTTTTCATGTTCCAGCCTGTTTCACAGCTAAAAGAAACACATAAATTTGATGATAACTGTACCACGTGAAGATTTAAAAACCCTCAGTTTATATATTTATTGTGATTTTGTCAGTTGTATAATGTCTGATGATGTTTCATTCCTTATTTTAGTGCTCAGTACAGTCATACATGGAAACACTGAAGGTGAGAAACTGTTTTTTCTTCCATTTATATCATACGTGTTGATCTTAACTAGTATTTAGCTTCTCCTGTGTTGCTCTAAATGACGTCGTCTGTGTTATATTTTGTATCATAAACCAAACATTTCATTGATTTATTGGTTAAAATGTTAATATAACCATGTTAAGTGTGTGAGCACTCAAGCACACACCCACGATACAAACTGTATATTTACTGAAGAGCTGTGGCTTCATACATGTGGATTTTCTTTTCATGTTTATCTGATCTGAAAATATCAACAGTGTGTGTCGTGCAGATTATCTCACTGAGTTTTGCTGTTGGCATGTATGTTGTTTCCTATAGTGGGATTTTTTGGATTCATTTTTGGATTATACATTTTTTATTAAATTTTATTACATTTATTATTTTATCAATAATTTTATTGCTGTTTTTGTCTTCTTAGTGGATTTTGTATTTATCTAACTCCTCTGGTCTGTTAGTGGGGACTGACTGAGGATCAGTGAAGGGGGTGAAACACAGCGAGGGTGTAAAGAACTTCATGTTCTGGGACCATCAAACATCTTTTTCTGTGAGAGACAAACAATGAGACAATTATAACAATAATAATAGTTTAATATTTAATGACTGAAACAAAATGGTTTGCTATGCTGAGGTATGAGCTGCAGATGTGAGCAGCACATTTTCTGTCCAGTCACTGACTGGGCGATCAGACCTCTGTACTGGTTGTTTGTGGCTCTGTAGACATGTGACCTAGAAGCACGGCTACAGTCATCAACATCATCATGACCTATGAAGCAATAATTACATGTGTGTGAACAAATGTGTGAGCCATGTCTCCTAATTTTTTAAAGAGGATTTTTTAGGCCTTTTATCTTTTATTGGATAGAGACAATGTAGGGGTGCAGCTGGGACTTGAACCTGGCCATACTGCTCACCCACTCAGCTGAATTTTTAATGATATAATGGTTCCTGAATAAAAATACAAACAGAGATTTTGTCATGGTCCTGGGTCATTTTGATCCAGCGTTTTGTGTTTCCTGAAGTTTGGTGTATATTCAGCCCTACCTGTGTCTGTCCTCGGTGCTTTGTTCATGTCCCCGTGTTATGTAAAACAGTCTGTGTGTTTCCTGTTTTACTTTGTAGGGTTGTGTCTCGTTATGTCCATTAGTTCCAGCTGTGTCCCCGCCTGTCTGCCATTACCCGATTACCGTGTGTGTGTATATATAGTGGGTGTCGGTCTGTGTTCGCTGTCGGCTCGTCTGTGTTTCATGGTGTCCTGTTCCTCGTCCCTCTGCCTCTCACCCCGTTCGTATGATCTCCAGTTTGTTATTTAGCTATCCCAGTTTTAGTTTTGTTCTGTAAATTCTCTCCCCTCACTGCCTGTTTTTGCCACTCCACCACTTGTAAATAAACCTCACTCGAATCACCAGTCGCTGTCTGCATTTTGGGTCCTCCTTTTCCTCCACACCACACGGCTCACCCCGCCAGCCGTGACAGTTAGTGATGGGATTTCCGGCTCTTTTTAGAGATCCGACTCTTTCGGCTCGACTCACTAAAAAGAGCCGGCTCTTTCGGCTCCGAACCAGCTCTTCAGGTTGCTTTAATTATTTAATCATTAACAATAATATAAAATTATGCAGAAAAGGAATTACTAATGTAAAAAAAGTGGTTTTATTTATATATGTTTATATATGGCCCCTAGAGACAAAGCACGTACAAACTCTAAAGCATATACAAACTCCAAAAAGCACGTACAAACTCCAAAACACATTTCTAGCGTTTACTGAACTTCCAAAACAGAGCTACCCAGATCACTTAAATTACACAATTGAAAACATGTGTGTATTGTTTGTGTATTTATAGACAAGCACTCATATTTATTCAAATAATTAAAAAAAAAAAGTTCATTTACCTGTTACTACCACACACCAAATCTGGTTGTTGATACTTCCTGGCTTGTGTAGCCACTAGGTAACAAAAGCTCAACACTGGGCCCAAGAAACCTGGAGCACTTCTGTTGTCTTTTGTACGTGTTTTGGAGTTTGTACGTGCTTCTGAGTTTTTACGTGTTTTGGAGTTTGTACGTGCTTCTGAGTTTTTACGTGTTTTGGAGTTTTTACGCGTTTTGGAGTTTGTACATGCTTTGGAGTTTGTACGTGTTTTGGAGTTTGTACGTGCTTTGTCTCTAAGGTCCACCATAAATATACTTTATTTATTCACTCCACATAAAAAGTAATAAATAAATCATATAATACAAAAAACAACTATTTACATTTTAAACTTTTAACTATTTAAATTTTCAGCTTTTTCCTTTTAAACAAATTTAACGTGAAACAACACAAAACACTGCAAACCACAACACAATTAAATATAAATTAAAATATTAAAACAAAAAGAAGATGCACATTCTCTGTCATATGGGCCTGTATGATTTCTGAATCCTTTATCATCTGCAACTGAAAATAGCGGATGATTACTATACCTTTCTAATGTGACGTTGTTGTCCCTCGTTCTCTTTCTCTCTGGCTCTGTTCCTGTGCTACTGCGAGTGTAACTAACGCCCCTCCCCCCTCTGCCCAGCGCAAAGTACAGGTCGCGCGTGCGGAGTTTAGCGGAAAAAAGGGCGAGAGAGAGGGTGAGAGAGAAAAAAACCAAAAAAAACCTCACGGCTCCCAATAAGGAGCCGGCTCGCGTCGTTCACTTCAAAGAGCCAGCTCTAAGAGCCATTCCGTTCGCGAACGACCCATCACTAGTGACAGTACGAGCCGACCAAACATGGACCCAGCAGCATCCGCACCTTCCCAGGAGTTTCGGGATGAATTGATTGACTCCGTTTCGAGGTTGGTTAATCTGTGGCTTGTAGTGATGGGATTTCCGGCTCGTTTTAGAGATCCGACTCTTTCGGCTCGGCTCACTAAAAAGAGCCGGCTCTTTCGGCTCCGAACCGGCTCTTCAGGTTGTTTTGTTGCTTTAATTATTTAATCATTAACAATAATATAAAATTATGCAGAAAAGGAATTACTAATGTAAAAAAAAGTGGTTTTATTTATATATGTTTATATATGGCCCCTAGAGACAAAGCACGTACAAACTCTAAAGCATATACAAACTCCAAAACACATTTCTAGCTTTTACTGAACTTCCAAAACAGAGCTACCCAGATCACTTAAATTACACAATTGAAAGCATGTCTGTATTGTTTGTGTATTTATAGACAAGCACTCATATTTATTCAAATAATTTAAAGTTCATTTACCTGTTACTACCACACACCAAATCCGGTTGTTGATACTTCCTGGCTTGTGTAGCCACTAGGTAACAAAAGCTCAACACTGCGCCCTAGAAACCTGGAGCACTTCTGTTGTCTTTTGTACGTGATTCTGAGTTTGTACGTGTTTTGGAGTTTGTACATGCTTCTGAGTTTTTACGTGTTTTGGAGTTTGTACGTGCTTCTGAGTTTTTACGTGTTTTGGAGTTTGTACGTGCTTCTGAGTTTTTACATGTTTTGGAGTTTTTACACGTTTTGGAGTTTGTACATGCTTAGGAGTTTGTACGTGTTTTGGAGTTTGTACGTGCTTTGTCTCTAAGGTCCACCATAAATATACTTTATTTATTCACTCCACATAAAATGTAATAAATAAATCATATAATACAAAAAACAACTATTTACATTTTAAACTTTTAACTATTTAAATTTTCAGCTTTTTCCTTTTAAACAAATTTAACGTGAAACAACACAAAAAACTGCAAACCACAACACAATTAAATATAAATTAAAATATTAAAACAAAAAGAAGATGCACATTCTCTGTCATATGGGCCTGCATGATTTCTGAATCCTTTATCATCTGCAACTGAAAATAGCGGATGATTACTATACCTTTCTAATGTGACGTTGTTGTCCCTCGCTCTCTTTCTCTCTGGCTCTGTTCCTGTGCTACTGCGAGTGTAACTAACGCCCCTCCCCCCTCTGCCCAGCGCAAAGTACAGGCCGCGCATGCGGAGTTTAGCGGAAAAAAGGGCGAGAGAGAGGGTGAGAGAAAGAAAAAAAAAAAAAAAAACCTCACGGCTCCCAATAAGGAGCCGGCTCGTGTCGTTCACTTCAAAGAGCCGGCTCTAAGAGCCATTTCGTTCGCGAACGACCCATCACTAGTTAGCTGCCCAGCAGCCACTAGCTCAGTTAGCCACTCAGTCGTCGCCTCCATCACATTCAGCCTCACAATCCATAGCCCAGTCAATAGCTCAGTTGGTAGAAGACTCATCAGCCATACCATCAGCTCAGCCACCTATTCAGCCATCATCTTCACCAACTCCTCTGGTACAGCAAGCCATAACAGTTCAACCCATAAAGGACAGTTCAACAACTTCTTATTCCAAGCAGAGAGACAAACCTAATGACTATGAAAACGTTCCTCAAGAGCTGGCCAGTTCTGAGACTGAGACGCACTCCAGGGCCTCCCCAGAGGCCGGGTTTCAGTCCCCAGCAGACTCTGGACCCCTGGAGGTAAAGAAGCCAGCTGAGGACTGCACCCGGCTGTCGCTGCCTGAGCTGAGTCAATGCTCGGTGCAGCTGCAGTCAGCTTTGTGTTTGCCAGAGGCCACCGTGCCTGCTGTTTCTGATCTGTTCCTGCCAGAGGCCCGTGCGCCTGCTGGTTCTGATCTGTGCCCGCCAGAGGTCCCCGCGCCTGCTGGTTCTGTTCTGCGCCCGCCAGAGGTCCCCGCGCCTGCTGGTTCTGTTCTGCGCCCGCAAGAGGTCTCCGCGCCTGCTGGTTCTGTTCTGTGCCTGCCAGGGTCCTGAGACTGTTCTCGCTGGAGGGCCCGAGGAGCCCGTCCAGCCTCCTGTCTCGTCCGCTGGAGGGCCCGAGGAGCCCGTCCGGCCTCCTGTCTCGTCCGCTGGAGGGCCCGAGGATCCCGTCCAGCCCCAAGACTCGTCAGCTGGAGGTTCAGGAGAACCCAGCCAGCTTCCTGCCTCGTCAGCTGGAGGGCCTGAGGAGCCCGTCCAGTCTTCTGCCTCGTCAGCTGGAGGGCCCGAGGAGCCCATCCAGCCGCCTGCCTCGTCAGCTGGAGGGCCCGAGGAGCCCGTCCAGCCGCCTGCCTCGTCAGCTGGAGGGCCCGAGGAGCCCGTCCAGCCCCAAGACTCGTCAGCTGGAGGGCCCGAGGAGCCCGTCCAGCCGCCTGCCTCGTCAGCTGGAGGGCCCGAGGAGCCCGTCCAGCCCCAAGACTCGTCAGCTGGAGGTTCAGGAGAACCCAGCCGGCTTCCTGCCTCGTCAGCTGGAGGGCCCGAGGAGCCCGTCCAGCCGCCAGCTGCAGCCTCATCATCCTCGCCGGCTGCCGCTCCATCCACGCCGCCGGCAGCAACAGCATCTTCATCCACGCTGCCGGCAGCAACAGCAGCTTCATCCACACCGCCGGCAGCAGCAGCGGCTTCATCCTTGCCAGCTGCAGCCTCCGTGTCTTCACCCTCGCCAGCTTCACCCACACCGTCGCCTGGTCCAGCTCCGGCTTCACCCACGCCGTCGCCTGGTCCAGCTCTGGCTTCACCCACGCCGTCGCCTGGTCCAGCCTCTGCATCCGCCTCGCCTGGTGCTGCGGGGGCCACGCCACCTTCAGGTCCCAAACTGCCGCCTCGACATCGGCGGTCATCTGCCAGGCCGCTTGTTGGGCGTCATCGTCGATATGGACGACCTCCCAAACGCCGCCATTGCCGTCCGCACGGTCGGCCGCCTGAACTGTTTCCCCGTCGCCACCGCTGCCGTGTGCACGGTCGGCCCCCTGAACTGTTTCCACTTCGCCGCCGCTGCCGTGTGCACGGTCGGCCCCCTGAACTGTTTCCACTTCGCCGCCGCTGCCTTCCGCGCGGTCGGCTTTTGGATCTGTGTCGCCAACGTAGCCGGCCTCAGAAGATGTATTGTCCTGGACTTCTGAGTTGTCAGCCTCCGGGCCGGCCTCCTGAACTGTGTTTTGTTCTTGGACTCCAGCATGTGTGTTTTTGTTTTGGGCGATTCCCTTGGTTCGCTGGAGCTTGTTTTTGTTCGGTGTTTTTGCCACTCCACCACTTCTAAATAAACCTCACTCGAATCACCAGTCGCTGTCTGCATTTTGGGTCCTCCTTTTCCTCCACACGGCTCACCCCGCCAGCCGTGACAGATTTGTCATGTTTGTCACGGACTACGGCCCTTTGGTGTTAAATTCTGATACTAAATACACACGCAAATTAAAAAAGTGTTAATAATTGACCCAAACATTCAATTAAATAGCTCAATATTATTTTATATGTAGATGGAAGTAACAGTGAATGATGTTTTTGATGATGCAGTGTTTGCTCACTTTGCCTTTTTACTGGAAACCACTCCAACCTTTTATATATATATATATATATATATATATATATATATATATATATATATATATATGAATCAGAGGATAAATGTTTGAAATGACTTTCAAACTGTTTAAAACAGCTGTTTTAAAATTATTGATCTGAACAGAAAGGTGAACATAAAACAATCATTCCAGATTTCTGCATCTGATTTTATTCTGTTAGGATTTCAAGCTGCAAACTTCTTACTCTGGTTAATCAGCCTTTTCTTAGATCAGCCAGCAGGAGGAGTTTCAGCCACAGGGATTATAAAATGTTTTCAACAGGATCGTTGTGAAACTGCAGCACAGCTGGTCTCAGATATTCACTGGTGAGACAATCACTCTCAGATGTGAGATTCAGGGAGGTGAAGGAAAGGTGTGGAAATATGAATGGACAGCACCCAACACAAACAGCCCTCCAACATTCAGTGAATACAGGATCAGCAGAGTTTCAGTGTCCCACAGTGGAGACTACAAATGTCGGGGTAGCAGTGACTATCTCTTAACAGGATGGAGTGATGCCTTCAGACTGACAGTTTCATGTAAATTGGTTTACGATTCAAACTGAAGTTTCCTGTTTTGTGTTTTAAACTCAACATCAAGAAACAATTCAGACCCTCCAAGAAACTCACTGTGCAAACAGACCCACAGCTGAGTCCACTGTGACTCTACAATGATTCATTTAAAAGGGAATGTAAAGAGATGACAGTTTTAATGAATAAATAACAAATCAGGTGCCTCTGTTGTGTAGTTTTGAACTAAGACAGATCGCCTGTGTGAGATTATAAACTTGTGTTTGGTGCCAGTCAGAGCCACACTGAGAGCAGAAAGCACAATCACAGCAGTTCTTCAGTCTGTTTGTCTTTCAGTGAGGTCACATTAAAACCACCAGGACACAGTTTGTGAAATTTGGGGGAGCAAAGCCAAAGAAAGAAGCCATTTCATTTCACTGTGTGTAGCCAGTCTGGCCTCACACTGTTGCTTCAAACTGTGTTGTGTCAACGAGGAGATGAGTCAGCTGTTGCTTTGCCTGCTGAGTTTATTCTCCAACAATGTTTAAATAAAAATAAATTCAGTTCAGCAACTTTATGTGATTGGGCTTCTACATGCACAGCTTTAAAAGAAGCAGTGTCTTTGAATACATCAACCAAGATTTGAACCATTTTAGCACTTTTACTGTGCTTAACCTCTCTGTAACCAGGATCATTAGCATAATCTCATCTCTCCCCAGCAGGGCCTCCTTCAAAACTACAGGAAGTGACGTGTGGGAAGGTCACAAAGAAAATGAAATCTTTCAAATATAAAATAAATAAATACACAAAATAACTAGATACATATGTATGACTTGGGTATAAAAAATAATGACAAAACCAAATAACAGAGGATGGATTCTCTGTGAAATATAAATAAAAGCCTTCTAATGCACGTCTTACATGTGGATGCAGGTCATAGAAGCCGAACCAAAGAGCAGAAAATGGCCTCAGTTCATTACAGACACATTACCACAGTAATCTTTCTCATTACAAAGTTTTCCTTTCAGGAAGCACTCAGGCGGACGGAAAACAAATATTTTATGTTGAGTCTAATGTATCACATTCCCCAGTCTTCAGTGTTTGGTTCATCCTTCACTGGTGTGTCTAAACAATGCCACAGTTTGATACCTCAGACAAACAGGCTCTAAGTGGCTGAATACAATAATATAAGTAGAGCATATCCATTTACCCAGAGTCACTGACTGAAAATCTTCAGATCTGTTTACGTATGATTGATTGTTTCTATGCATTTCTAATGAATCATCTGCATATTTATATAATTTTCCTCCTTTTTCATAACAGCATATAGACCCAGGGCCACACTGACAGCAGGAACAACAATCATACCAGTAGGGGGCAGTGTGACACTGACCTGCTCTGTGCAGAGCTCTGATGGATGGAAATATGAGTGGTTCAGACGAACCCAAAGAACCTCTGAAGTTAAAATCAGAGATCAACAAAACAGAGATATCAGAGTATCTGAAGGAGGAATCTACCGCTGCAGAGGAACAAGAGGAAACCCAGTTTACTACACTGATAGAAGTGATGATGTCACCATTGAGATAACCTGTGAGTTCAGTCACTTAGTTTGAAATATACATTCACTCATGATTATCAAACATACAATGTTAAGTTTTCTGTGTTGATTTCATGTTTCTATTTGTATCTCAACTGTTAATATGTGTAAACAGTTTCCAATAAAGTTGTTGTAAAACAACAACCCAACTGGCCTCAGATATTCAGAGGTGAGACGATCACTCTGACATGTGAGGTGCAGGAAGGAGGTGAAACCACTGAGTGGGAGTATGAATGGAGAGGACCCAGGACACCCACACTGTGGACACACTATAATGATGTGACATTCAGAGTTTCTGAGTCCAGCAGTGGAGACTACATGTGTAAGAGGCGACGCAGAGATGACTCATATTCTTCAACAGAGTGGAGTGAAGCCTTCACATTGTCAGGATCAAGTAAGTCATGTTTGTTGTGTGATCTCCATTTGACAAATGTCATAATGGTTCAGCACAGGATGAATTCAATGGTCTACAAAGCATGTTACATTGTTAGTCAGACAAAGAGCTGCAGCTGATAGTAGCCTCATTGTAGACAGTTTGTCACCACTTTGTGTCATGAACTTTCAGCTGGTATAGAGACGCCAATGCTGACCTGCTTCTCCATCACCTGAGGACAATGATGACATAAATAAACAGGATAAGAAGTATATTCTTCAGACTCCCCCAACAAATAACAACTCTACAACTTCTTTAAAAAAAAATAAAAGTAATTCTGACCGATCATCTCATCAAATACTGCCGTATGTTAAAATTAAATGGAAGATAAGATAAGATAAGATAACCTTTATTAGTCCCACACGTGGGAAATTTGTTTTGTCACAGCAGGAAGTGGACAGATCAAAAGTTATGAAGCAAAAATTAGAATACAATAAGAATAAATACAGTACACAACTGTACAGACTAGAATAAATAAAATACTTTATACAGTAGAATAAAATAGAATAAAATATACAATAAGAAAAAAATAGAATACAAATGCTATATACAACTGAGTAAAAATACAACGAAACACACAGATATGACTGGGTTTAAAACAAAGGTTTTTGATTTTATTTCTATTAAACTCATTGATTTGCTTTTTAACCCTGAAGTCATTTTATGAAAGCAAATCAGACTCATCCTAACTTCTTCCTTAAAATGCCTGTACGGTTTTTACTAAGCTAACTACCTCCACCATATTTTGTATTTTAACTGATGAAACTGTGTCGTACTCAGGCTTGGACATCTGATTGCTGCCTTTTATAAGCTTTATTGCACAAGCATAAGCTAACACCAGTACAGTAACCGTGCCTTTACAGAAGCCAGTTAATCAACTGAAAGACACAAAATAAAACAACCATACAACATTAACAAAGCAACACTATTAATGACAGTACAGTTTAGTAATAGTCATATTTATAGCTTTAACATGTTATTTAGTCAACACAGGAACTCACCAGCTCGGCTTCATCAGTCATAACAGCAATATCAATGAAAAGAAGGTAGGATCTATGAGCGGCTGTTAACACGTACCATCCCAGGCTTACATAAATCACTCCGTCTTAAATAAATTTTTCATTTAAAGCAAATATGGGTCTGGCTGATAGTAAATCACAACAAAATAAATCGACATGTTAGAAATATGGGAAAGAAACACACACCTCCCACCTGGGCTACGTGTCAGACTAAGTAGGCCACAATAACCAGGAGCAGTAAACACTAATATAGAAAAGAAAAACCCTTATAACCATGTTTTAAACAGGTTGGGCCTGGTCCCCACACCAAAGAGTCCCCAATCCGCAAGTATTTCTTGGGTACTCAGGGGAATGAACCACATCCCTCTTGCTCCTCTACTGGCAGTAACACCACCAACCTCCTTACATCCCTGTGGAGAATGGTGGAATGACATGGTTCCCTGTCCTTCGACTACAACAAATCCTTACTTTGACGTCCCGAACAACACCCCGGTGATCTGGATCTGCCTCCTCCACGCGGCCCAGCTTGAAACGGCCCCTAAGTGTGTTCTGATATGCCACCCAGAACACACTTAGGGGCCACCCAGACAAGGTCCCCAACAGAGACATTTCTCGCTGGGGCATGGCATTTTTGCCGAACAAACAGGTGCGGCCCGGCCAACTGGCTCCAGCGTCTCCAAAACTTGTCCACTTCCACCTGGACTGCACGTAGACGACTGAATGGGTAGGCAGGGAACTCAAAATGCATGTTGTCGCCTCTGGGTCCTGCCTGACCCAACAACAAAGAGTTTGGTGTCAAAACATCTACAATTTCTTCCTGAACTTGAGCTCTGGCCCCAATATATGGAGGACCACAACAGCCACGCGCATCGAAATAAAAAATCCTGTGCTTAATTAATGAATTGTAGAATAAAATCTGCATTTGTAAATTC
Source organism: Neolamprologus multifasciatus (assembly GCF_963576455.1). Lineage (NCBI taxonomy): Eukaryota > Metazoa > Chordata > Actinopteri > Cichliformes > Cichlidae > Neolamprologus > Neolamprologus multifasciatus. The sequence continues at coordinate 25,916,460 of NC_140441.1, forward strand.
ATTTTTGAATTCCAATTTAATAAACTGATTTTTAAAATGCTTTTTAAGTCTTCATTTCAAAAATCTTTTTCGAATTGCACTTTAATAAACTTCATTTCAAAAACCTTTTTTGAATTGCACTTTAATAAACTGCATTTCAAAAACCTTTTTCGAATTGCACTTTAATAAACTTCATTTCAAAAACCTTTTTTGAATTGCACTTTAATAAACTGCATTTCAAAAACCTTTTTCGAATTGCACTTTAATAAACTTCATTTCAAAAACCTTTTTCGAATTGCACTTTAATAAACTTCATTTCAAAAACCTTTTTTGAATTGCACTTTAATAAACTTCATTTCAAAAACCTTTTTCGAATTGCACTTTAATAAACTTCATTTCAAAAACCTTTTTTGAATTGCACTTTAATAAACTGCATTTCAAAAACCTTTTTCGAATTGCACTTTAATAAACTTCATTTCAAAAACCTTTTTCGAATTGCACTTTAATAAACTTCATTTCAAAAACCTTTTTTGAATTGCACTTTAATAAACTGCATTTCAAAAACCTTTTTCGAATTGCACTTTAATAAACTTCATTTCAAAAACCTTTTTCGAATTGCACTTTAATAAACTGCATTTCAAAATCCATTTCCCTTTCCTGTTCGCTCAGGGATTAACATGTGGATTAGCATTTGGATTAGCAGTTGGATTAACAACTTCATTTTAAAAAACCTGCTGCTATTCAAATTAGTCACACCGTGGGATGTAAGGAGCTCTCTGATTGGTTGGTCAGACACAGGCTGTCTGCCAGCCTGGATGTTTCTAGCTCATAGCTTCGCCCTGCTAAGAAGCCTGTGTGCTTGTACAAAGGCCGTTCGGCCTCGGGATTTACACTCGGCTCGACACGGATATGTGAAGAATGAAGGGACCCTGCAGCAAAGGGAGAGCCCAACCTCTGGCTGAGTGCCTGTTTACAAAGTCTGACCACCTGTGAAGGTAACGTGCAAACGTGGCTAACGGTAGCATCACCGCACGTAGCCCCATTATTTTAAGGTCATTTTAGCTTATGAAAGTTTTACGTCGAGGCTGTACGAGCTAGCTACGTGTTTTGTAAGCTGCTGTGCTCTTCACAAATAAAGCTGGAAGCAGCTCAAACTATTAGAACCAGCACTGAGGCCTGTTACATTTATACAGTGTTAGAGCAACGGCTGCAGCCTACAGCCTTTAAACTAGCGATTAAAATACTGACAGTAAACTCGTCAGTCCAGATGTTACCACATTACTTTGTGATACTTGTGAGTTAAAACAACTGAAACAGGCTGATTAAAATAACAGCTTTCAGTTCTCTCATTCAGCATATAAAGACTGGAGATCACACTACTGATTTCAGTTCATTTAATATGTGAGTGCAGATTCATTCAACTGGACATAAACGATGATCAAAGGTTGTATATATGATGAATTCATCAAATCCCAGCCTCTAACACAGTGCGCTGAATCTTAGCTTTGAATGTCCAGTATATTCTAATCAGTGCAATCTAAGCATTCACAGAACCTACAGTATCTACACCTGTGTGGCAAATGTGTGGTAAAGCTACAGATAATGAAATGTAATTATTAATACAATATACATCATGAGAAACGAAAGCTGAAATTGATTCAGTTTAGTACTTTTCTCTGTATGCTCTGTGATCATAAAGGCCTTAAATCCTGTGATATATATATACTGTAAATGATTTTCACAGAGGTCTTAAAGTACTTAAATCACTGCTGATAGTCTGGTTGTTTATACTTTCACATTTTTGTGTCTGTAGGGCTGTTTGATGACGATTTGGACTCCTCTGGGAGATGAGGACACACCCACACCTGTTCCATACTGCAGCCATTGATGGTGTTACGGCTCTGAGTCAGCTTTGGGCCATCAGACGCACACACTGGAAAACCAGCACCTGGACTTGCAGGAGAGACGGCCTCAGTGATGATGGACTCTGCATCGTCTATTTTACCTCCTAATCTATTTCTCTTTAACACACAATTAAAATCTTAGTGAGGAAGTCTCTAACTTGTACACATTTGTACTTTTACTTGTTTTATTAGTTATTTTTAAGAAGAGTAAAGTTATTCACAAAGTTTTTATTCTTCTGTATTTATTGTTTTGTATCATGTACCACAGTCATACTGAACTATACAGACCTGGTGAATTGGAGAAAAAAAAAAATCATATATGAATGAATCATTCAGCTTCAGCAGTATTTCTATTCATCTTATGAATTCCAGTCTAATGTCAATTCACTGTTTGAGTTCAGTCTTGGTCTTAAACTCCAGAGAATACCACCTGGTTCAATTTTTTCATCTGATTATTGGGAAAACAGTTTTCTTCTGAGAGATGCTGCTAGAGCTGAAATAGAGCCCAAAGAAACAACAAAGTTTAGTCCCTCTGGATTTTCCATGGAAAATTGTTTTATCACTCACTCAGGTGACTTCTCCAGTGTCACGGATGAGTGATGAAAATATCTCCCACTGGAAACCATTGTGTCCAGTTAAAGTCAACCGACTTTTTCAAGGAGAGTTGTTAGATGCTGTGCTCATGAGGACAATGGGTTTTAAACTTGCAGCACAACACAAAGCTGAAATACTGGATCAACGATCAAAACAGATTGAGCAGAATTAGGTCAAAATGTAATATCCTCATATGATGACACATCACACATGATCCAGCATTGTTCTAAGAATGCAAACTTTCTTATTGGAAGTTTCCACAGCTGCCAGAAAGGGACAGATTTCTGGCTGGTCTTAATGAGTGGTCGTTGCTCTCTTGTTTTCTCTGGAATTGCTGCACGGAGGATGTAACACCCATGATAAGCGCTGAGGTGTGTGTCCTTGTCAGAAATGAGCAATGCTCAGCTTCCAGGTAAGGAGAAGTCGAACCAGAAGATATTCAAATGCATCTCTCCACAGCTGCTGATGAATTCTACAAAAAACAAAGTTTGTTAAAAACATTTGCAGGTGAATCACCACTGATTTATCACTGACATCCATTTACTCAAAAATTACTGACAAGTGGACAACTAGAATATATAGTTTATAATTTCAACATTGTACTGTAAAAAATGGAACTTTATATGACAAATGTGGTGTGGTGCTTGTAGAATTTTTAACAAGGACCCTACAAAACTTTACAGTACTCATGCTGCCACACTTCTGATTGCTAGGTGTGCAGTTCCTGCTTTAAATGCATTCACTTTTAAGATTAAGAAATCTAAGTGATAAGAGGCCAGAAATGTTTGAACTTGCTTATGAACGTAAATCACTGAGGCCGTCTCTCCTGCATGAAGTCCAGGTGCTGGTTTTCCAGTGTGTGCGTCTGATGGCCCAAAGCTGACTCAGAGCCGTAACACCATCAATGGCTGCAGTATGGAACAGGTGTGGGTGTGTCCTCATCTCCCAGAGGAGTCCAAATCGTCATCAAACAGCCCTACAGACACAAAAACATGTGAAAATATAAACAACCAGACTATCAGCAGTGATTTAAGTACTTTAAGACCTCTGTGAAAATCATTTACAGTATATATCACAGGATTTAAGGCCTTTATAATCACAGAGAATACAGAGAAAAGTACTAAACTGAATCAATTTCAGCTTTCGTTTCTCATGATGTATATTGTATTAATAATTACATTTCATTATCTGTAGCTTTACCACACATTTGCCACACAGGTGTAGATACTGTAGGTTCTGTGAATGCTTAGATTGCACTGATTAGAATATACTGGACATTCAAAGCTAAGATTCAGCGCACTGTGTTAGAGGCTGGGATTTGATGAATTCATCATATATACAACCTTTGATCATCGTTTATGTCCAGTTGAGAATGAATCTGTGCACTCACATATTAAATGAACTGAAATCAGTAGTGTGATCTCCAGTCTTTATATGCTGAATGAGAGAACTGAAAGCTGTTATTTTAATCAGCCTGTTTCAGTTGTTTTAACTCACAAGTATCACAAAGTAATGTGGTAACATCTGGACTGACGAGTTTACTGTCAGTATTTTAATCGCTAGTTTAAAGGCTGTAGGCTGCAGCCGTTGCTCTAACACTGTATAAATGTAACAGGCCTCAGTGCTGGTTCTAATAGTTTGAGCTGCTTCCAGCTTTATTTGTGAAGAGCACAGCAGCTTACAAAACACGTAGCTAGCTCGTACAGCTGCGACGTAAAACTTTCATAAGCTAAAATGACCTTAAAATAATGGGGCTACTTGCGGTGATGCTACCGTTAGCCACGTTAGCACGTTACCTTCACAGGTGGTCAGACTTTGTAAACAGGCACTCAGCCAGAGGTTGGGCTCTCCCTTTGCTGCAGGGTCCCTTCATTCTTCACATATCCGTGTCGAGCCGAGTGTAAATCCCGAGGCCGAACGGCCTTTGTACAAGCACACAGGCTTCTTAGCAGGGCGAAGCTATGAGCTAGAAACATCCAGGCTGGCAGACAGCCTGTGTCTGACCAACCAATCAGAGAGCTCCTTACATCCCACGGTGTGACTAATTTGAATAGCAGCAGGTTTTTTAAAATGAAGTTGTTAATCCAACTGCTAATCCAAATGCTAATCCACATGTTAATCCCTGAGCGAACAGGAAAGGGAAATGGATTTTGAAATGCAGTTTATTAAAGTGCAATTCGAAAAAGGTTTTTGAAATGCAGTTTATTAAAGTGCAATTCGAAAAAGGTTTTTGAAATGCAGTTTATTAAAGTGCAATTCGAAAAAGGTTTTTGAAATGCAGTTTATTAAAGTGCAATTCGAAAAAGGTTTTTGGAATGAAGTTTATTAAAGTGCAATTCGAAAAAGGTTTTTGAAATGAAGTTTATTAAAGTGCAATTCGAAAAAGGTTTTTGAAATGAAGTTTATTAAAGTGAAATTCGAAAAAGGTTTTTGAAATGCAGTTTATTAAAGTGCAATTCAAAAAAGGTTTTTGAAATGAAGTTTATTAAAGTGCAATTCGAAAAAGGTTTTTGAAATGAAGTTTATTAAAGTGCAATTCGAAAAAGGTTTTTGAAATGCAGTTTATTAAAGTGCAATTCGAAAAAGGTTTTTGAAATGAAGTTTATTAAAGTGCAATTCGAAAAAGGTTTTTGAAATGAAGACTTAAAAAGCATTTTAAAAATCAGTTTATTAAATTGGAATTCAAAAATGAATTTACAAATGCAGATTTTATTCTACAATTCATTAATTAAGCACAGGATTTTTTATTTCGATGCGCATGGCTCTTGTGGTCCTCCATACCAATAGGCCTCTCATTGGTGAGGTTGGCCGCCAAATAGAGGAGGGTTTGGAATTCCAAAGCAGTCAAGTTTCCCTTCTCACCAACGTTACTCAACGCCGTTTTCAACACGCGAACAGCTGCCTCTGCTGCTCCATTCCGGTGTGGGGAGTCCGCTGGACTAAACTCCCACATCCAGTCAGACCCAACTACGGCTGCCTTTCTTTGGATCTCTTCTTTGTCGATACTCGCAAGGAAATCATAGAGCTCCTTCAGTGCAGGTTTAGCTCCCACAAAATTGGTCCCCTGGTCAGACCAGAGTTTCTTGGGGTGACCCCTCAGGGCAGTAAACCGCTGGTATGCCTTCAGAAAGCCCTCAGTTGACAGATCTTCAACTATGTCTGCATGAACTGCTCTTGAGGCCACACAGCTAAAAACCACGCCCCAGACTTTCTTCTTCACTCGTCGCCTTACTGAGTCTCTGACAAAATATGGACCAAACAAGTCCAAAGTAGCGTACTCGAAAGGGGCTGCTGGCGCAGTGCATACAGGAGGATGATCACTCATCACCTGAGTGCATAGCTTGGCCCTGCACTTTCTGCAATGTATGCTCGAATCAATCACCTTCCGTGCGATCCTGGAACCTTGAACTACCCAGCCCCTCTTCCTCATCCGAAGAAGGGTGGCAGAAACACCTTCATGGTTGACATGATGGGCGTCCTCAGCAAGGAGAGAGCTTAACCGACACTTGTAGGGGATCAATGGGACCCCGGACCTCTCCTCCACAACAGATTGAATGTGCCATAGCACATCAAGAGCCCCGTTGTTTTATCCTTGCGCACAACCAGGCGGTTGAGCGTTGTCGTAGGGAAAGTCACACCTTCTTGGGCAGCGAGGCATAAGTCCTGAAACGCCTCTACCCACTCCTGAGTTGTGGGCACTGCCTCCCGCTTTAATCCTACAGCAGTTCGACCCCTGCCAGATAACCAAAAGTGCAAAGCTCTGTGGACATAAGCTATGACCCCACAGAGCTTGGCTAGAGAATTGAACCGTGAAAGATCTACTTGATTTATCAAGGCTGAACCCCAGTACTCCTTGATCCTGCAGACATTAGAAGCAACAGAAGGAGACCCCTTAGTCTCAAAAGACGTAACCTTGTTGCTGAATGGTAAAAGCTCTGGACTTACTCGGCTGCCGACCACGGCTTTGACGCTATCAAAACCATCTGGAGTAGTCTGCACCCTTTCCTGTGACCTTGTTAAGATGGCAGAAAAAGCATTTCTTTGGAGTTGACTGACGACTACTCTAGTCCCAGAGGCCACCTCTGCAGCCAACTTTATGGGCCATTCCTCTACTGGCTTGGTTAGGAACATGGGACCGGTCTGCCATGAAGAGTCCTCACCAAGCTGCTCAGGGGAACATCCTCTTGTGACCAGGTCAGCCACGTTGAACTGGCCAGGAAGCCACCACCAGTCGGTCACAGGCCCGGCCTTCTGTATCTCTCCCACTCGATTGGCAAAGAAGGTCTGGAATTTTACTGGATCAGCAATACTGTCCACCCGGTGGAAGAGCCTGCACTCCGGGGGAACCTGTGGGTTCCGCTAACGCTTGGAGGGTCCCCCAGTTACTCTTCCAGTGCCAGTAGCTCCTCCTGCATCAAGTGTGATGATCACACTGAGATCAGGGACCGACCTACCTGAGAAACCTAAGATCTATTATTGAGCTCCATCCATCTTCTTAACCCATTATCCAGGGTTGTGACCTATAAAGTAGTGATGGGATTTCCGGCTCTTTTTAGAGATCCGGCTCTTTCGGCTCGGCTCACTAAAAAGAGCCGGCTCTTTCGGCTCCGAACCGGCTCTTGAGGTTGTTTTGTTGCTTTAATTAATTTATTATTAACAATAATATAAAATTATGCACAAAAGGAATTTCTAATGTTAAAAAAAGTGGTTTTATTTATATATGTTTATATATGGCCCCTAGAGACAAAGCACGTACAAACTCTAAAGCATATACAAACTCCAAAAGGCACGTACAAACTCCAAAACACATTTCTAGCGTTAACTGAACTTCCAAAACAGAGCTACCCAGATCACTTAAATTACACAATTGAAAGCATGTGTGTATTGTTTGTGTATTTATAGACAAGCACTCATATTTATTCAAATAATTAAAAAACTTCCTGGCTTGTGTAGCCTCTAGGTAACAAAAGCTCAACACTGCGCCTAGCATCCTGGAGCACTTCTGTTGTCTTTTGTACGTGCTTCTGAGTTTTTACGTGTTTTGGAGTTTGTACATGCTTCGGGGTTTGTAAGTGTGTCTGAGGGTTTTTTACGCGTTTTGGAGTTTTTACGCGTTTTGGAGTTTGTACATGCTTAGAAGTTTGTACGTGTTTTGGAGTTTGTACATGCTTCTGAGTTTTTACGTGTTTTGGAGTTTGTACGTGCTTTGTCTCTAAGGGCCACCATAAATATACTTTATTTATTCACTCCACATAAAATGTAATAAATAAATCATACAATACAAAAAACAACTATTTACATTTTAAACTTTTAACTATTAAAATTTTCAGCTTTTTCCTTTTAAACAAATTTAACGTGAAACAACACAAAACACTGCAAACCACAACACAATTAAATATAAATTAAAATATTAAAACAAAAAGAAGATGCACATTCTCTGTCATATGGGCCTGCATGATTTCTGAATCCTTTATCATCTGCAACTGAAAATAGTGGATGATTACTATACCTTTCTAATGTGACCTTGTTGTTCCTCGCTCTCTTTCTCTCTGGCTCTGTTCCTGTGCTACTGCGAGTGTAACAAACACCCCTCCCCCCTCTGCCCAGCGCAAAGTACAGGCCGCGCGTGCGGAGTTTAGCGGAAAAAGGGTGAGAGAGAGGGTGAGAGAAAGAAAAAAAAACAAAACCTCACGGCTCCCAATAAGGAGCCGGCTCGCGTTGTTCACTTCAAAGAACCGGCTCTAAGAGCCATTTCGTTCGCAAACGACCCATCACTACTATAAAGCGCTTACTGAATTTAAAATAATAACTACAAATTGCATATTTTTAAATGATTATTGATCTTTTACTTTAATATAAATCTTTAATCTGTATTTAATATATAACAACGTTTGTCATGAAGCAACTGATAATCTAATGTTTGTCTTTCCTGTAACATCAACAGCAAGTAAACCCAGAGCCACACTGACAGCACAAAGTTCAATCATACCAGCAGGGGGCAGTGTGACACTGAGCTGCTCTGTGGAGGGCTCTGCTGGCTGGAAGTTTGACTGGTTCAGACGTGATTCAGTCTCTTTTAAAGCTCAGCTCATGAGAGGAAATGAAGCAAACAGAGTTATTAGTGTCTCACAAGGAGGTCTGTACCACTGCAGAGGAGGGAGAGGAGATCCAGTTTACTACACAGAGGACAGCAGTGACGTCACAGTTGTGGAGACTTGTGAGTTGAAATTTTATAAAGTTTATAGTTTACATAGTTTATATTTCTACCAAACTGAGATCACATAATAACATGTGATCTATGCTAAAACGTTAGCTAGCAACTGTGAGTTTGTTAACCTTTAAATGAGGGAAACTCCGAGTTTTCTGTTCCAGAAAGAGACTAACTTACACTCTTAGTCTGAACTGAACTATGGCAGGTTTTCTTCAACAAACTCTTGATTTTCTCTCTGACTCTTCCCCTCCTGCTGCACCAGTAACCAGTGACTGACACTCAGTTTAATTTCTTCATTCATAAAGTCACTTTCAAAGCTCAGAGTGGAGCCAGTTCATCTACACAAGGTGATTCACTTCAAGTTACATGAGGGCAGCAGCGTTATCATCATTGTTAAGGGCCACAGGGGAGGATCCACAATAACAAACAATTCCTGCAAATATATTTAAAGTTCAGGAGCACTCTGTCCACCTGCCAGATTGGATCTCTTATTCAAATTTCAAGAAACATGACCAATATTTATGTTTATTACTCTCTTTCAGTCCCAGTGTTCTTACAGTTCACATTTCTCCATCTTTAAAAATCATAAGCAGAAACATAAATGCATTCACACCTCAGTGTTCCACCTTTTTCCGTGTACTTCATGACGTCTCTCAGTGCAAACATAATAAAAGGACACACTCGCTCTTTCATAAGCAATTAAAAGCTTCTATAGCTCCACAGTGCATCTTATAGCAGTACTCAACTTTAAAGCAAACCACTCTCTTAGCTTAGTGAAATTATAGAGGACAAATGTACCTGTTCTTGATATTGAAATTAAGCAAAGTAAACACACTTCATTAGCAACAGACTGAAGATAACTACTTCTACCTAATATCTTCTTCTACATTCACATGTCAGTAACATTCACATAAACAGCTTTGTAGTCATAGAATTATACTCAAGGCACTAACACATATTTGGGTAGACAACTTTATATTAAACAGTAAAAATTCACAGTGAAAAGAAAATAAATTGCATGACAACATGTGGCTACTCATGAGTGCTACAAATAAAATCGCAAACCCTTACAAGTACAGATGAAAACTTGACTCTATGTGACGGAAAATAGTACTAGCATGCAAATACACTTACATTTCAGGAGTAATGAAGATGCAGTGCACTCGGTTCACCTTCTAGATGGTGTATTTGGTGTGTGCTACATCATCATAAGTCAGTCTGAGGTCACTGACTATCTTGGTGAGGGTGGTCTGTGCTGGGATTCAGTCTATAACCAAACTCAAACATATCAATAATGTCATTTTCCTTCACAAAAGCTTTTATTTGCATAAATGCAGCTTTTTCTAGTACTTCACTAAAAGAGGGAGGTTTAATATTCGTCTGTAATGTATTTGTGTCCAAGTCTGAATTCTTTAAAATGACAATAAAAATTCTGGCGGTTTTAAAAGTCAAAAGTTTGAGGTACATTTTGTTGAAAACAAAGGTGAATTCCTCACATTTATCAGAGGCCTGATGTACCTCATCTGTATTTATAGTCTGGAGTTGTTTGTACTGTGAGCAGTGAGCAGTTCTGAGACGTACTCTTCTCTTGACTTCCTGGTAGCTTTGTTGTAAAAAGTGACAGAATGTTTTTAACCTAACAATGACTTCTAGTCCTGTTTTCCACCATCTCCTCTCAGCAGCTCTGCAGATCCTTCTCAGGCTGCAGACAGACTGTTCAGCCCCGTTCAGGCGTCTCAGTTTGAGTGGAGCAACTAAATCAAATTCTTTAGTCGAGGTGTTTTATTTTCATGGATAACACAATGCATGATTTCAGATACGTTTATTTCCTTCCTTTTTTTTTTTTGCCTGTCCCGTTTGGTTCTTTTGCCATCAGAATTATTGTCTAAAGGCGAGGAAAGATGCCCAACGGATTTACTTTACCAAATTGACCATCCCAGCCTTGCCGTAATGGTCTATTTGATTAATCTTTTATTGTTTTTTTTTATTTATTTATTTATTTATTTATTTTATTTTCACTTGCTAGATACGGGACAGACTTGAATGAGGAAAAGAAAAGGGAGAAAGGAAGAGGGGGGAAACAGTGGAGAAGAGGGACGGGGATAAAGGGCGAAAAAAAACAAAAACCAACTAAATAAGCAGACAAAAAAAATACATATATCAATCGCCTGGATCACCTGTTGAGAAAGAAAAAAGAAAACAAGCAGAAGAAAACGAGAGCAATACAATAAACAACATCACGATGATATATGGGAATATAACAGTAAATACTAAATATTAAACATTATTGTACAGCACGTAAGATCGACAGCACATAGTGTGCTTTGAGGTAGGAGCCAAAAAGGGTGTAGTTTGTGTGTGTGAGCACCCGTGTGTACACCTGTGAGCATGAGCGCGCTTGTTTTTAAAAGGTTCCTTCATGTAATGATCTGCTAGATGGTGTGGGAAACCACAGCCCCGTCCTCCAGGGCATGAAGCAGGTATGGAGGAGATCAAAACTCCAGACATCCAGAGGCCCCCAGAACACAAGAGACCAAGGAAGACCAACAGAGGGGCAGCCGCGCCACTATCCCAGAAGGAGCTGAGGAGAGTCCCAGATGAGGGGTCACTCGGCAGCCGTGGAGCAGAAGCCAGGGGGGGTTGCAGTGACGTGCCCGTGAGCTCCGCCAGCAGCCAGCTGCGCCAGAGTGACCGAGCCCCAGGCCGAGAGGCCGAGGGCACCCCACCCCCGAAGTGGCCCGAGCGAGCCCCAGGCCCCGATAAGCAGCCACCAAGGAGTGAGCCAGTGTGTACCTGGGCGCCCACCCCCGGACACAAAGAACCACCAACGCACCGATGTCTGAGGGCGTCTGCCACTGTCAGGGGAAGTGGTGGGGGGGAGATAGACCTCCATACCTTAGAGGGCCTGAGATGTCCCCAGAGAGGTGGCGTCTGATACCCAACCTGGCAGACATATAGGCACACACAGATACAAACATCCATTCCCACCCTCATGCTCTCATATGCAATTACTCAACACTCAACCAACGTGGAGACAGACATAGAGAGACACTGTACACACAATCACACTCCCCAAGCGTACTCTAAGAACCGGGTCTAGGTACCCTTGCCCCTGGAGGGGGAAACTGCACCCAGACCCAGGTGGTGTTACCCTTTTTTCCCTGCGGTGGGGAGAAGCAGACCGCCCCGACTCTGCAGCAGCAGGGAGGCACCACACTCCAGACCCCAGTCGGACAGCCAACTCCTCCTCCCAGCCCCCCACTCCAGCAGGTCGCAGAGAACGGGGGTGAGAGAAGACTCCAAACCTCCCTCCGCTCACTCATATGTAGTGTTGATGCATGTGTGTTCTAAGGTGCATTTAAAACCCAGGAGGGCATGGAGCTACCTGCCAGAGAGCAGCAGGTAAGCGCATAGCCCCTCCTGATAGCCCTCAGTGTCTACGTGTATTTAAAATTGAGAGGTGGGCAACGACGCCAGGGGTGAGGTGTACACCCTGATGGTCTTTTGGAGTCCGTGTAGCGTGCCCACCCCCAAGATCCTATATGTATGTGTTATGAGAGTGTGAGTAATGTGAATGTCTAAGTTGTGAGATAAAATTGAGGCACAAGAAGCCAGAAGGGGACAGAGGGGGGGATGCCTCCCCTGCACCCTGGTGACACACCTTTACCCCAAGTCCCTGCATGTGTGGGTGATTGTGGTGGAGCGGGAAGAGGGAGGCAGCTGGAGATGGGGAGGGAAGGAAGGGAGGGGCAAGTGACCCCTCCCTGGGGCCAGCTCCCCCGCTGACCCCAGTAGGCACCCCCATCATTTCTAAATAACTGTGTTCTCTGAAGTGGTTAAAGTTCTGGGTGTAGCGAACACCACGGGCAGAGCAGGCATGAGAGGCAGGTGTAGACAGCCAGCAGTGAACTTTTAATGCCTCGTTCATTAGCAATGATTTCATGTGAAACAGTTACTGTTGCTGAACTCTGACTAACAGTGACTCAGTGAAACATCTCTGCTGGTCACCTGTCAGAAATGTTTACACCGGGGACAGTGGAGATATTTATTACAACTGTTTACAAACTGGTTTTTATTTTGTTTACACTCTGGACTAAACTGGACGCTCTGCTCTTCATTTACCTGTTGCCATGGTGAATCTTGGTATCCATGCTCCACTGATGGCTTTCTTTCTCTGCTCACACACACTTAACTCAGAGTTGACTGAACTAACTCTGTTTAGTCTTTCCAACACGTTTTATTTAACATTTTTTGCTTGTTCACCTCAAAGTCTTTATGAAATCAAAGCAAACAATCCAACTCATGAAAAAATAATTAATTTATAGAAAATCAATAAAATGATATAATGATAATATAAATGAATGATATAAATGCTACACAGTTATAAATTAAAGTTAATTAATGTTTTCATGGCATCATAACTTTTTGTGTTTAAATATGTGTTGATGTTCAATCTTCTAAACAGTTTCTGTCTGTGAATCAGCTGTTTTTCACTCACTTTACTCTCATTTAAACAGCAGAATTTTTATGTTTCTATTTGTCTCTAATTGGATATTATACTGTGAACAGTTCCCACTAAGCCCACTGTGACCCTGCAGCCACCCTCGACTCAGATATACAGCGGTGAGACAATCACTGTCAGATGTGAGATTCAGGGAGGTGAAGGAGCTCAGTGGACGTATGAATGGAGAGCAGCCAAGTTAAACACACCTCCAACATCCAATGAATACAGAATCATCACAGTTACTGAGTCTGACAGTGGAGGATACAGCTGCCGGGGCAGAAGGGACTATTTCTTCTCAGAGTGGAGTGATATCATCACACTGACTGTATCGTGTAAGATCTTTCATCCAGAATATCTAAATAAGGAAAAAGCACTTCTTTTTTCTTACAGCTTTATAACGGTCTTTCATGTTGGTCAGTAAAATGTTTAGTTTTTATTCCAACAACAAAAACCTGAACAGCAGCCTTTTATTCACAGTGAAGAGAACAAAACATATGAGAGTAACTTCTCTGCTGTGCAGCTCTAATACATGAAAGATGAAATGCAGAACAAATGCTGAATCTGTCTCAGCTGCTCCACCACATCCACTAAGAAACATTAAATCCACTGATTGTTCCTCATGTGTGTTTGTAACTTAGAAATGCAGCAAATTAAATATGAAAGATTCGTGTTGTATTTGTGTGATAGTTGTACAGTTTGTTGCAGCTTCACCATTAAAGTTATGTGATATTTATTATTTACATATTTCCACCAAGTTATTGAAACTGGTTTGATTCAGTCATTGACTTTTGTTCTTTTTCTAAACTTAACTGCAGATAAACCAAAGGCCAAACTGAGAGCTGATAACACAGCTGTTCCAGTAGGGGGCAGTGTGACCCTGACCTGCTCTGTGAACCCATCATCATCATCTGGATGGAAATACTACTGGTACAGAGATGAGAAATCCTCTGAAGCCCTGACCACACAAGATGCAGTTTTCCACTCAAATGGACAAATCAGCGTCTCACAGGAAGGACTCTACAGGTGCAGAGGAGGAAGAGGAAACCCAGTTTACTACACAGAGGACAGCCAGTCAGTCAGGATTGACAAAACTGGTGAGTTTAACATAAAATCAGATAAATTCCTGATTAAGGAGGAAGATGAAGAACAAAAGGCATTAACATTTTTGACATTCATGTGTTTTTATTGTACTTTCTTGAACATTAACAGTCTCAAACAGGCCTGTTGTGACTCTGTATCCAAACTGGTCTGAGATATACAGAGGAGAGACGATCACTGTCAGATGTGAGATCCATGGAGGAGACACTGAGTGGGATTATGAGTGGGAAACAAACAGCATGATAAAAGCTCCAAATCAAAATGAATACAGGATTAGATCTGCTTCATCATACAACAGTGGAAACTATCGCTGTAAGGGCAGAATGAAAAGTTCACAGCATAAAACAACAGAGTGGAGTGATTCAGTCACACTGACAGTTTCTGACAGTAAGTAGAGTCATAGTTCATTTAACCTGGAAATAGAAACAGTTTGTAAAAACGTGTTTTTATTAGTACATGTTGAGATATTTGACATGTTTAGATAGTCTCACTCTGAAAGTTCATCATAAATATTTGTGAGTCAACATTTTAGTGACATTGAATTCAGAGTTAAGAGACGAAACATTGAGAGAAAATCTTTGTTGAACAGATCAACCCCGTCCTGTCCTCACTGTGTCTCCATCATGGCTGAGTCCTGGAGCCTCAGTAACTCTGAACTGTGAGGTTGAACATCCGTCTGCAGGATGGAGCTTCTACTGGTATAAAGCTGTTCCTGCTCGATCACAGAAATCCTCCAGTTATGAGCTGCTACCTGATGGCAGTGGGACTGCACAGGACTCCTACATCATTCATGGACAGACACACACAGCAGGATATGTGTGCAGAGCTGGAAGAGGAGACCCAGAGTATCACACTGATCACAGTCAACCAAAGTTTGTCTGGTCTGCAGGTCAGTCTGATTCTCTCTATTACTCTCTATCGGCAATAGCAGCCAAACCAAAGCCAACCATTTTTTAAAATTTAAAATATACCTAAGGCTTATTTGTTATTCCATTTTAGTTTACCTTTCACAGTAAAGGAAACCTGTTTAATCAAAACAAACAGTGCATATTGTTGAAATATTAACATTGATCTTAAGAAAGAAAAATCATTAAAGCATAAAAATATTTATATTGTCATAATTTAATTGTCACCACCCTGAGCTTTGTCTCTTCACTGCATGTTGTTTCCAGATGTTCATTCAGCAGCGTCTCTCACAGTGAGTCCTGACAGAGTGCAACACTTCACCTCTGACTCTGTCTCACTGACCTGTGAGGGAAACTTCACTGAGTGGAGAGTGAGGAAGTTCTCTGAGGACGGCCGACTGTACTCTGACTGTAGGAGAATGACTGGATCCACATGTAACATCAACACATCAGAGTCAGATACTGCAGTGTACTGGTGTGAGTCTGGATCAGGAGAGTTCAGCAGTGCAGTCAACATCACTGTACAGAGTATGTTATTATACATTTTTTTTTTACATTTAACTAAATCTAACTGGAAAACTAAAAATGTTACTCAGAGTTTATATGTGACTTCTCAAACTTTTTATCTGACTTAGTGGTCAGTAGGGCTGGGCGATATGGCCTAAAATTCATATCGCAATATAATTTAAAGCATGTGCGGTAACAATATATATCACGATATATTCTTTTCTTCTGTATAACGTATTTTCCACACTATAAGGCACACTTAAAATCCTTTAATTTTCTCAAAAATCAAGAGTGTGCCTTATGTATGAATTCTGGTTGAACTTACTGACCTCAAACCAATTTGGGCGTGCAAAAATGTTGGCAGAGGTATGAAAATGCGCAGGAATATCTGACGTGCATGGCAAACTTCGCCAACAATATTTAGGGAGGAATAAACACACATCAGCCTTCGGCCATTTTGATGAACGCATACGCCCCCTAGAACGCGCTAACTTTATTAACAGCCACACAAATGTAAACCACACATCAAACATAAATGAACCATTTGACTGTCTCCATAATTGAGAGCATTTTCTCTTCTTATGTCAACACCCCCACTTGCTCTCATATTATGATGTTCTTAAGTAAACAAAAAACAAACAAACAAAGGGTTTCTTCCTCAGTACTGTATACATGTCTGTATACCATGTTAATGCCCAAACATAAACTTCTCAAACTTGAACAACTTAACTTTTGTTGCAGGTTTTGTCATTACATCTGCTACCATCTCTTCTGTTGAACAATAATCCAGAGTTATTTTTCCTGCACTCACAGTTGACCTCACAAAGTGGTACTTTATGTCAACATGTTTACATCTCTGTCTCGTCACAGGATTCTTCGCCAACGCAATTGCACCCTGATTATCTTCATGAACTTTTGGCGGTGCATCTTTTTGTCCATCGATACCTTGTAACAGTTGCATTAGGTATAAAACCTCTTGTAGGGTTGCAGCTAAAGCCATGTACTCAGCTTCACAGGTAGATAATGCAACAGTAGGTTGTCTTTTGGTTTTCCATGAGATTAAAGGACCATCTACAGACAAGCTTATGCAATAACCAGTTGTACTCCGTCTGTCTGTTACATCAGCTGCCCAATCAGCATCACTGTATGACCACAACCTCAGTTCTTTGTTGTCACATTTCCTGTAACACAGTTCTTTCTCGGTTGTCCCTTTCAAATATCTCAGTACATGTTTTACTGTAGTCCATTGGTCTTCAGTTGGCTCAGTAAAATACTGTGAAAGTTTACTGACTATAAAACTCAAGTCTGGTCTTGTGCATGTAGCCAAATAGATCAGACTACCAACTGCCTCTCTGTACCTTTTGACATCACTCATCCTTTCTGCATCATCAGCATAGTTCAGTTTTTGCTCACAAGGTGTCTGTCTTTCTTTACAATCCTGCATGTTGAATCTTTCAAGTATTTTTTCCACATATTGTTTTTGTGACATTTTTACACAGTTATCACTCTGGTCAAAATCTATACCAATGAAATGTCTCAGTTTACCCAAATCCTTCATTTTGAATTTTGCTGCAAGCATTTTCTTCACAACAGTTAGTTCACTTTCATCACTAGCAGCAATGATCAGGTCATCTACCCATACAATCAGAATCACCTTCTTATTTTCTGTCATTTTTGTGTAAACACAATGGTCAGCGGGATTCTGCACAAAGTTGTTCTCACTCAGATATTCATGCAACAACTTGTTCCAATTTCGGCCTGATTGTTTTAGCCCATATAGCGACTTTTCCAGCTTGCACACCAGTTTTTCATTTGTGTCAGATTTTACCTCATAGCCCTTTGGTTGTTCCATGAATACCACACAATCTATTGGTGCGTGAAGATAGGCAGCTTTAACATCCATCTGATGTAAAAGCATGTTTTCTTGTGCTGCCTTTTGCATCAACACACTGACCCAAATGTCTGCATCCTGGAAAGGTTTGGCCTTCTTCCTGTCAGCATTAGATATGGTGTCTGTTCTGTGCGTCTGTTAAAACATCAATTCCTCACTACAGCTGCTGTTTGCACTGTGTAAGTCCACAACTCTTTAGGTAACTGTTTCTCTATTAACATACACCTGGCCATATCAAAAAGAGTGCGCCAATTGCGTTCTGCAGTACCATTTTGGTGTGGTGAGTATGGTGCTGAGGTCTCATGCCTGATTCCATTTTTGCTAAGGAGTGCCTGATACTCATTTCCCATAAACTCTGTTCCATTGTCAGACCTGATACATTTAACTTGCCCATACGGGGCTGTATCAGTCAAAAACTTCTGTGTCGCTTTTGCTGTGTCACTCTTATTTTTCAGAAAATACACAAACACTGCACTGGAATAGTCATCAGTGAATGATAGTGTAAATCTATATCCATCTCTCTACATCTGTGTGTACCAACTCTAAGGCGGTTTTGGCTCGTGCATCAGGGTCCCTGTTTCTAGTTTGAACAAACTTTCCCTGTGTGCACACTTCACAATGCAGGACAGATTTATCTGTTTTTCCTTTGATTGCCATACCATCAACAACACCTTGTAATCTCTGAATGTCATCATAATTACAGTGACCAAGAATTTCATGCCATGTTTGCATGTCAAAGCAACCCTTACACTGGTCTTTACCTTCAGTGTTTACTGTTTGCAGGTAGTACAGTCTGTTGTACTCATATATTGGGAACCTTGTACCGTCTTTGTGTCACAGGGTGTCTTTTCCTTGCTTGAAGATCATAGTTGCTCCATTTGAGGTAGCTGCTTTCACAGAGAAGATGTCTTGTGGATACGATGGGATGTACAGTGCCTGTTTCAAGGTTGTTTTGTGGCACTGTCCCCTGCTGTCCATCAAGCAAAACTCTGCCTCCCCTCTTTGCTCTGCAACTCCAGTGCACTTAGTGCCGTCAGCCAACTCTACGTAGTGTGACTTGGGCTGGAAACTGTCGTTGAGTCTCCTGAACTTTGTTATATCTGTAACAATATGCGAAGTTGCCCCTGTGTCCACCATCAGACCCTTTTTGTTGATGCCATGCTCTGACTGGAACGCTGCATCCTTGCTGCTCACCCGGAATACGTAGTCTTTGCTACCCGACTCCTCGGAAACTTTCCGTGCGTTGTCTTGCCGCCGTTTCCGTCTGCATGTTGAGTCCCGATGGGTGGTGCTTTTACACTCGCTACACCACTGCTTGCGCTGACACGTCCTGGCTTTGTGTCCCTTTAGTCCGCATCTGAAACACACTATGTCTGCGTTGCCGGCCCCACGGTCATTCGATTTTTCAAACGTGGGATTGTTGCTCGGTCTTGCACATGCTTTCATGATGTTGTCATCTGACGCTGCGGCGCGCATTTTCTCTGTGTCTTCAAAGCTTCGCAATTTAGTTTTAAATTCAGCAAAAGTCACTTCGACTTCACTTTGTGTGACATGGATAGCAAACGGTTTGAATGATTCTGGCAGTCCCTTCAAAACCATACCAGTAGCCCATCACTCAATGTTTCTCCAGCATTCCTCAGGGCTGTGATTATTGTCTCTGCTCGTATCACATACTCAGTCACACTTTCACTGCTGGACTTTTGGAGCGAAGTGAGTTCTGTATACAGGCTAATTATACGAGGCTTTCCTTTACCTGCATAATAGTTTCTTAGAATCCCCAGCGCCTTCCGTCCATCATCCGCTGCTTCTCGCATAACAAGAGACAAACTTTTGTCATCCAAAAACTGGATCAGCTCCGCGTAGGCCTCTGCATTCTTTGCTCTGTCTTCTTCTTCCTCCGCGTCGGTAGGCTGCTCCAAAATAATGTCTCTTAAACCTTGCAAATGAAGGTGGCCCAAAAATTTTGTCTCCCATAGTTCGTAATTCTTTTCGTCTCCATCAAAAACTAGCCGAGCCCAATGGCTATTTGACTCAGCGGCTCGTCGGCTCATGGCGCTAGCATGGTATGCTAATCCTCACCGAGTGCGCAGTACGTCGCGGCGTTTTCTCTCGGTGGCAAAACCACATGGACTCCTTCGGAAGACTTCTTAGCTTCCTGGGCCCATAACCTGTTGGCAGGGGTATGAAAATGCGCAGAAAAATCTGACGTGCATGGCAAACTTCGCCAACAATATTTAGGGAGGAATAAACACACATCAGCCTTCAGCCATTTTGATGAACGCATACGCCCCCTAGAGCGCGCTAACTTTATTAACAGCCACACAAATGTAAACCACACATCAAACATAAATGAACCATTTGACTGTCTCCATAATTGAGAGCATTTTCTCTTCTTATGTCAACAAAAAATCTGTTAAAAAATGTTTTAGTACAACTTTGGTAAGCCGCACTGCTTGATGGATTGTCAGAGCATTACGGCTGCCGTAGTGAGGAGCTTCGCGGAGTAATCTGGGTCCAAAACTCCGTCCCCTTCAGGTCCCAAAGTCAAATGAACACTAAGAGTTAAAAACGGTCTAAATTATTTCATCTTTAATAAAATCATCAGCGTTGCTGCTTTATCGGGTGTAACAATTAAGTTTAACATCCATGCATCCATGAAAACAGAATTTATTAAATTTAACAGAGTTAGAAGTTAACAGGAAGTTAGCTCGCTAGTTTCCACCTAAACATTTCATACCATGTTCTGACTGAGAGATTTTTGAAACTAATTAAGACGTACAGCTCTGCTACCACTTCCAACATAAATGAAGACAGCAAACTAAACAGCAGTGGTGTTTGCAGGGTTACTGAAGTTGGACTACCTGGTATATAATGTTGTGCTACGTGATTTCTAGCGACACAGCTATGTTAGCATAACATTAGCACAGTGAAGCTGGAGGATGAACGTCAACTTTTTTTCCACTCGATAAAAGTTAACATGAGGGATTCTGGTGGTTGGGGACAAATGCAATCGCAATTGCTATACACGGGCCAAACTTTAGTCAGGAGAACCACTGAGATTATTCATCGACAATACGAGGTTAGTTATTAATACACTGCAACAACATGGGAATAGAGCAGCTGCGAAAGAATTCAACATTAATGAATCAATGTTACGGAAGTGGAGGAAGCGCAGTTTTTGGCTTTCCCCATATTTCAAAAGTGCTTTATCTCTTTGCTATGACTGTCGCCCGCCATAATTTGCAGATGATAATGGTTTTAGCCGCTGCGAGGCTTTCGACCAAAACAGGCACAGCTTGATGACATCATCAACATGCGCTATCGCGATAGAGTGATATAGTCAAAATCTCTATCGTTGGCCAAATTTATATCATTTCTATTGTATATCGTTTATATCGCCCACCCCTAGTGGTCAGTTCAGATAAAATAATTATTGTGGGTGATTTTAACATCAATGTAGATGCTGAAAATGTCAGCCTTAACACAGCATTTTATTTATTATTCGAATCAATTTGCTTCTTTTAAAATGTAAAAGAGCTCACCCATCACTTTAAGCACACTCTGGATCTTGTTCTGACATACAGCATAGAAACTGAACATTTAACAGTGTTTCCTGAAACTCCTCAGTTGAACTTTCAGAGTTAATTTTAGTAATTATGTGCTCCAACCATCAAAGTGTGTCTGTTACACCCTATTCCTCCAAGATTGCTCAAAGAAGTCCGAACATTACCCAATGCTTCAATCTTAAATATGAAATGTGTTCTAATGGACTGTGTACAGTAGGCATTCAAACTGGCAGTAATTAAACCATTACTTAAAAAGCTGTCACTTGGCCCACCTGTGTTACCTAATCATATGATAACCTTTCTTTTATCTCAAAAATTTACTGAAAGAGTAGGTGTAATACGGCTAACTGTTCATCTATAGAGGAATGGTTTATTTGAATTTGAGTCAGGTTTCAGAGCTCACCGCAGTACAGAAACAGTTTTAATCAAGGTTACAAATAATCTCCTCATGGCCTCTGACAGTGGACTCATCTCTGTGCTTCTGCTAGACCTCAGTGAAGTGTTTGATACTGTTGACCATAATATTGTATTAGATCATGCTGTAGGTATCAAAGTTACTGGGCTGCAGTGGTTTGAATCTTGCTAATAGACTCTAATTTGCTCACATGAATCGGGAGTCTGACACACAGTAAGGTTCATTATGGAGTTCCACAGGGTTCTGTGCTAGGACCAATTCTGTTTATATTGTACATGCTTCCCTTAGGTAGTATCATTAAATGCATGTACATTTTCAGTGTCATACAGATGATACCCAGCATTATCTATCTATGAAGCCAGCTAACACACACTAATCAGTTGAACTGCAGAAATGTTTTAAAAACACAAATACCTGTTGACCTCTGACACTGAGACCCAGACAACGACACACAGACTTAACACAGACAGAATCTGAAATACCAAACAAAACAGACTTCACCCATAAGATGAAACCGAAATTAGACTGGGGCAGACTGGACACAGAAGGTAACTAACATCGTAATGACCAGCCAACTGGGAACCGTTGGGCAGTGAGTTTGGGGGCAGTGCCAGGCAGGCTGGCAGGGCAGATGCGATTAATATTCTAATGCCTTCCATTTTTAGTAATCGGCTAAGACCAGAGAAGAGGGTAGAGACCTGAGCCAGAGACCTGATGGCTGAAAAGTGTTGAGTGTGAATTGCTGTAGGAACAAAAATAAGCTTGCTGCCATGCATGGAGAGCAGGAGGCTGTGCACTGTGAGCAATTACAGTAATGTCTGCTGCAACCAGCAATGGGAGGCTGCTTTGCTGACATTTACGATGCAATTCTGGACTGCCTGGGCCTCTCCCAGAAAGATCCCTGGTGGTTCCCCAGGAGCAGGTTTGAGGTGGAGAATTGGTACTTCAGATCCAACAAAATGGCTATAGCCTGGGCTATCAAAGAAGGATATATGGCTGCTGGAGTTGGTGGTTCTTGAGCGGTTTGTAGAAGGGCTCCCAGGGAAGACAGCATGGTGGGTCCCAGCTCAAAATAGGAGGGGGCTCCTTTGCTCTAGCCCGGCACCCCTTACTGGGGAGAAGCCATCACAGGCCTCTAACCCTTTCTTGAATGATCTCTTTTCCTCATATCCTAGCAGCTACAGGCACTGCTCCCGACTCACAGGGAGCCACCAAAAATGCCAAAGCAGGTGGGCACCAAGGACAACTACCTGATGAAAATGGGACAGATATTCTGTGTCCTTGTTCATATAGAGTTTGTGCTGTGCTGGCGACATGAGGGCATCTGATGTTGACTCCGAGGAAGAGAAACTGGGGGACTCTTTCCAAGAGATCCTACCGGTTCCGGTGCCTTGCTCCATTTAAGAATTTTCCACTGGAGCAGTCTCCTGATGATACTCTACACACAGTCTCTGACAAAGTGATAAAAATTGATAGTCAAGTGGTGCACCTAGATGTAGGACTGACATTTCTGCATTTTGGAATGATTAGGGATAGACTATACTGAGCCATGACATTTACATAGAAGCGGAACATACCCACTCCTCCATGAATTGCTACCTTACCGTAGTGGAGGGGTTTGTGTGTCCCAGGGATCCCAGGGGCTATGTTTTCTGCCATAATAAATTGGTCTTGGGTAAGGGATGAGACAAAAAGCGATTCAGAAGACCCCTATGAGAAGACCATCGAGGGAACAGTTCACCCTGCCCGAGATAGGGTTACCGGGGCGGATGCTGAACAAACCTGGCGCACCTAAACTTATAGTGAGGGTGTGAGGCTTGGAATGCCTAGCAGAGGCCCTGCTCTGTGAGATCTTCAACGCACACCTCTGGCAGAGCTTCAGCAGCATTCTGAGAAAGACCGGGGAGTCCGAATGGACCATGTTCAGCATCTCCATTGCCGAGGCCACTGCACTGAGCTGCGGCCGCAAGGTGGTTGGTGCATGTCATGGGGGTAACCCCCGAACCAAATGGTGGACACCCGAGGTGAAGGGAGCCACCAAGCTAAGGAAGGAGTCCTATCGGGCTTGGTTAGCTTGTCGGAATTCGGAGGCAGCTGATAAGTATCGATACGTCTCTACAATGTTGCGTGGACATCAGGGGCAGTATCACGCTCCAGTCCCCTTAAGAAAGGGGACTGGAGCGTGTGTTCCAACTATTGGGTGATCACACTCCTCAGCCTCTCTGGGAAAATCTAGTGAGTGCTGGAAATCAGGGTGCAGGAGAGTCTGTCCGTTAGTCAAACTTCGGATACAGGAGGAACAATACAGTTTTTGGCCTGGTTGTGGAACACTGGACCAGCTCTTTATCCTCTCAAGGATACTTGAGGGTTAATGTGAGTTTGCCCAACCAGTCTACATGTGTTTTGTGAACCTGGAGAAGGCATTCGACCATCCCTTTGGGGTGTCCTTTGGGGGGTGCAGCCGTGGGCCATTCGATGGTGTTCCCCCGGACAAGCTGAAGGAGGTGGCTGGGGAGAGGGAGGTCTGAGCTTCTCTTCTTGCCCTGCTGCTCCTGCTACTCAGCCCCTGATAAGTGAAACAAGATGGATGGATGGATGGATGGATGGAAGGAACATACCCAGTTGTCAATACCAAAGAGCCATTGGGAAATGGCAACTCGTTGTCTCATTTGAACACAATGCTAAGGTAGTCACATGGGGTATAACAAAACTCCTGCAGGTTTTAGATATCACCCTGGGTCAACACACCTGAATCAAATTGTGGCGTAAAGGGCACCCCATTAGAGTGGTTCAGGTCATACCTGTCTGACAGGACCTTCTCTGTGAGCTTTGGCGATTTTATCTCTTCCTCAGCTCCCCTTACTTGTGGTGTTCCCCAGGGATCTATACTGGGGCCAATATTGTTCTCCATTTATATGCTGCCTTTAGGTCTAATTTTTAGAAAATATAACATTTGTTTTTATTCATATGCCGATGATACTCAGATCTATCTTCAACTGAAGGGAAATAGTTCTGCCTCACTAGATCCCTTACTTCAGTGTCTCGATGAAGTTAAATCCTGGATGGCCTCTAATTTCCTTAACTTCAATGAGAACAAAACCGAAGTGATAATTTTTGGACCAAGCGGCAATCCCAACACTTCTAATTTTAACCTGCACAGTCTTGAGCCTTTTGTCAAATCACATGCCAAAAATTTGGGGGTTATATTTGACAGCAATTTCACCTTTGAAAAACAAATTAGCTCAGTCGTACAGCGGTCTTTCTTCAAACTGAGGCTTTTATCTAAGGTGAGATCATTTTTATCTTTTAAAAACTTTGAACGAGCGATTCATGCTTTCATTATATCCCAGCTGGACTACTGTAACTCCTTATATGCTGGAGTTAGCCAGACCTGCCTGGCAAGGCTGCAGTTGGTCCAGAATGCTGCAGCTCGTCTTCTGACACGTACTAAAAGATGTGAACACATTTCCCCGCTACTTGCCTCCCTTCATTGGCTCCCTGTCCGCTTCAGAATTAATTTTAAAATTTTATTGTTGACTTACAAAGCCCTGAATGGACAGGCTCCCGGGTATTTATCTGAACTCCTGCAGACTTATACCCCCCTTAGATCTCTTAGATCAAGTGATCTTTTGCTTTTAGCTTTACCAAGGTCGAGGCTGGTTCATAGAGGTGATCGAGCATTTGCAGTCGTAGCGCCTAAGCTGTGGAATAATTTACCCCTACACATCAGACAGGCTCCCACTGTCAATCTTTTTAAATCTTATCTTAAAACGCATTTTTATTTACTGGCTTTTAATACAGCATGAGAGTTATTTGTTCATTCATATTTGGTGTTTGCTTTTAATACTCTAAGTTGTTTTATTAGGTATGTTGTATTCTTGTACAGTTATTTTATTATGTATGTTGTATTCTTGTACTGCACTTTGGTCAACACTCTTGTTGTAATTAAATGTGCTATATAAATAATTAAACTATTAAACTATTAAACTATTAAATTATTAGTTCATTACCGGGCCTCTGGAGAAGACATGTTGAGGAGGCAATTTAGCCATTTAAATCAGCTGTGTTGGGTCAATGACACATCTAAAACCTGCAGGAAACCAGCCCCGAGGCCTGGAGTTCGACACCTGTGTACTAGAGTATAGCTGATATGACTGAAACAATTGTGTGTAATTGTGTCACAGATGATGGTAATGGTCCTATCCTGGTGAGTCCTGTTCATCCTGTGACCGAGGGAGCTTCCGTAAGTCTGAGCTGCAGTTTGAGAACACAAAAAATACTTTCCAATGTGTTTTTCTATCACAATGACAAACTTATTCAAAATGATACCCGAGGAGAACTGAAGATCTCTGCAATGTCAAAGTCTGATGAAGGTTTCTACAAGTGTCTGTACTCACAAAGAGAGTCAGCACAGAGCTGGATGTCAGTTAAAGGTGAGCAGGATCAAAACCAAAGAAAGAAGATGTTTTTCTGTAAAATTAGATTATCTTTTTTAAGGCTTGAACTCACCTGATTTTTTATGAGAACTTTTTAAATAAATAGTTCATAAAATATACTATTTCATGAACTATACAACTATAATTAAAGCTTATTAATAATTAATGGCTTTTTGTTGTTACAGTAATTGTGTCAGGAGGTGACAGCTCTTTATCTCCTGGGTGGTTGATTGTTGGACTGATTTGTGGAGTCTCTCTCGTTATTATTCTCCTGCTCTTGTTGTATCGCTGCACAACTACCAACAGTGAGACCTTTTCCTTTACATAGTACTTACTCTTTATCATTCAAAAACACAAAGGCATCATAAAGTCTATATAAAACCAAATGTATCATGTGGCATTTTTAATAAAGGTGCTGCTAATGAGCAGACACTCGGTCAGGATGAAAACCAGCAGCATGTGTACTCCTCTCTTCTTCATGGTTAGTTTTTCATGTAGTTTCAAATATTCTGATGCTATCTGCAACAAGACTCTACTTATTAAATCTGCTGCAGCTTTTAATATAAATGTTATTTGCAAGAATATTTGTGTTTAAATTAATATAACAGACATAAGGTAACTGATTTTCTCTGACCTGCAGGTGATCGTTGTGTCTATGAGACAGTCAGAAGATGGGAAAACACTGAAAATGGTAAAGTTTACACTTTCATTAATATAGAGCTTGTGGAAGCTGGATGATTATACAATAACTGAGTTTAACGTTAAAGTCAATAAGATATTTTTTTCAGGTCCAGCAGAAGGTGATTACACCAATGTCACATCTGTGATTCAGCTCAAAGTCATTAACAAGACAAGTGAGTGCACAAAATGTGAGATTTGAAATGCAAAATATACATTGGTAATTATTCTCACTGATAATAAATGCATTTGTGGACAAAATACAAGGAATTTGTTTTGAAATGCTTTCATTTAATCACCTCAACAGTGCGACGTGGTGACCCAGAGGAGAGCACTGACTACAATAATGTCAATCCAAATTCAACCACAGCTCTCAAATCTTAACAGCAGCTCTTAAGTTGTTTTTCTCTTTTTCTGTTTAAAGTCTCTTAAAAACTTGTTTAAAGCAATGATCCTGATAGCCTGAGTTTATATTTCCTTCAGAAAGAATTGTTCAGTGTGTTTTGCTTGTGTCTCTCCCATTAATAAATAATTTTAACTGTAGATCAGTTTTTATGCTTTTAAATAGTTCTTTGATTTTTAATATATTACAATTTTCTTTCTTCGAATCACTTTGTAACTTTGTTAATAAAAGTGTGATATAAATAAAGTGCGTTGTTATTGTGTGTCAGACTGAGAGTACATGTTACAGCTGTTCAGTGTTGTGCATGAATCCACTGAAAGAGAGCTTTTATTTAAAGACACTCATTGTCATTTAAAACATGCTTTCAAACCTCCAAAATGAACTAAAGCTATCCACATAATAGGAAGTAGCCTTTTTACTGTGTAGCAGAGTTTTCCCAGTTTTCTCAGGGAGGTCCAGCCAGTACTTTCATGTAATACCGATTTGTGCCGTTTGGTGTCGAAGTGAGTCATTGGGACGTCTGCTCTTGTTGCGTTCATACTAATACCATTCTGAATTTCTAGTGAGTACTGTGATATCACATTACTGCTGAAAGTTACTGCTAGATTATTGTTTTTGTTGTTTTGTAAATGTTTAAATAAAAATAAACAGCATGGAAACCATCAAGTCATTGTTTAACGTAAGTTCTAGTATTTTACTTTAAGTCAGTCAAAGCATGTGTTAAAATGATACCACTTTTATATTAATGATATAATTTTCTGTGTGGAGTTTGCATCTGTGTGGGTTTCCTCCAAGAACTCCAGCTTCCTCCCAGTGTCCACTGTCCTTTTGTGACCCTAAACTGAAGACATTCGTCAGAAATGGATGAATGTGTTTCATGTTTTTCTGTGACTTGTGCTGCTTTTGTTCTTTTTTTTGCAGTCTTCATGTGGTCCTCTTACATTTCATGACAGCACTGCCATAATGTGTCAGTGTTCACACTTTTTGGTCACATCAGCAGCAACAAACTCAGATGAAGAGTGTTTTGTCACCTTCCTTTCTGCCATTTCTACTTTGCAGCATTATATTTGCAGCACTGCAATGATGTGTGAAGTACATAGTGTATGGTCAAAATTAGGGATGGACCGATCCGATGAACAGTATCGGTATTGGCCTGATCCTGACCTAAAATACTGGATCAGATATCAGGGAGAAATAAAAATGTAATCCCCTCCATTAACTATCATAAAAGTGCCTCACAAAACTACATGGTGTAACCCAGCTCATGACTTTAGACCTTAGCACATCGGAGAAGTATGTGTCATGTGATAGAGCGGCTGTTGTGTGCGAGACCTGTCGAGGGTCTGGAGTTACTTCACACTGAAAGCATGTGGAGCCTCGCTATGTGCTTAATCTCTGAGCAAGCTATCCCAGAGAAGTAAAGTAAGTGTTTAAGTTCATCTCTGAATGTTTGTAAAGCATTCCTATGTTAAGCTTACCAACTGATATATGGAGCTCCGACATCTGTTCGTTTTCATTGCCTGACTCTGCATTGTCAAGTCTGACTGTACAATGGATAGACTCAAGTTTTACTTTGCGAAACGCAGTGTTGCATGCTAAACAATTTTTTTGTGGTTCAAAAACACTATGAAAATTACTTTTTTCATACTTACCACTGGATGTCTATTTATGTTCAGCTGTAAGTATAAAAGCGTCCATTCTACAAGTTCTTGTTTTTTGTTTGTTAGTTTTTTAAGTTGTTGAATGCAAACATTATTTTGTGCTGATATTATACATTTTTTTCGAAGTTTGGAGTTTTTGGAATCTGCATAAAATTGCATTTTAAATTACTTTTTGAATATTACTTTAAATACTTACATTTAAAGTTCTGCTAATAGTTTAAATAAAAAGATCCGTATTGCTCAACTGTGGAATATTTTTGGTGTAGAGTATTTTTTGCATACAGGTATAAAAGAATAGCTTTAGTGTTTTCTTTTTTAAAACTTGACTTTTATTGATTATAAAATACACTATATCGGATTCATATCAGTATCGGCAGATGTCCAATTTTATGATATCAGTTTTAGACATTTCTACTCAAAATCAACAACCTTCGTTTTTGACATGAAGAACTTTGGAGCCTTTGGACACCAGAGCAGACTGTTTTTGACCTCTGTTTGTGTTACTTGGAGAAATAAAGAATACAGTAGACTTTTTGATTAATGCAAAAAAAAAAAAAAATTAAACAATGAAACAAAAATACAGTAAATCCAGTATTTCCACTGTATTTTCTACTAAAAATACAGTTTTGAGAAGCAATATCAAGCATTAAAAAATCAAACTGGAAACATAGAGATGCAGCATAATGTTTTTTGTTCTTCTGAGCAGGCTCCAATGCCTGCATGTGTGTCAAACTGTAGATTATGATCTATTCTGCCTCAGGCTTATTGTGAATCTACTGAAAAACATCATGGTTTCAAGTCAGGCTACCTAGAAAACAGGAAATGCAGCTTGTGGTTTCAGCCAAAAGGGGTCTGTTAAAAAGTGCATAGAGCAGCGTGCAGCAAGCAACAGCGAGTTGCAAAAAGCACAGTGGAAGTTTCACTTTATCTCTGTGTGGATGGCACATGTTTATGTTTATGATTTATCTGTACTGAAATAATAGTAATAATTATCACTGCTACATGTAAGCATGCATAACATTCAGTAAAAACGGATCAAAAACTGTTGTCATGATGACACATGGTGGACTACTGAAAAAAACTGTGTGGGCATCAAGAGAAACTGTGCAGAGTTTGTTTCCCACGTTGATAAGCAACTGCCCTCAAAAGTCTCTGCATTGACATGATGTAAATGCTCATAGATCTCTCAGTTACATGTGTCTGTGTTCTTAGATCCCTTCTGTTGAACTCTGTAATAATGATTGATAAAGAGAGAAGCTCAGCTGTCAACTGATCACCACCTGATGGTGAGTTGGATCAGATGGTGGGAAAGGATGCTAGACAGGCCTGATACACCAAACTGTGAAGTGAGGGTGTGCTGGGGGCAAGGTCTTCAATTCTCCCCTCCAGCACAGTTTCGATAGCATAGGGTTTCGATAGGGAGACTGGGGACATGGGATTCAAATAACTTGTGATCCGCGTCAGCACTACTGTATTAAATTGTGGCTGCAAAGTGGTTGTTGCCTCTCATGATGGTATTCAACGAACCAAAAGGTGGACACCTGAGGTGCATGGAGCCATCAAGTTAAAGTGGTGGGTGAAGTTGTAGGACGCAGGAAACAAGTGATAGGTACCAACGGGCCAAATGGTGTGTGGCTCTGGCAGTGGCTGAAGCAAAAACAATGAGGCTAGAGAACGAGACTTATTGTCATCGCCAAAGTGATTCTGGAAAACCCCTCAGTCAACTCAGGAGGGAATAGCGGTGCTCTACTTACACAATGTATAGTCCAGGTTCTGCTCACTTAAACGGAGGATACAGTTCACCAGTAAAAAGAATACTTCCACCTCTACAGTAGCTCTGTTTTGAGCTCCGACAACAAATTTGCTAAATTGTTATTTGTTTTAGGAAAAAAAAGAACAACAAAACAAACAAACTATACATTACAATAAAAATGTATTCAAGGATCATGTGTTGGTAACCGTTCAGAGTTAATTCAGTCATATTGCTGGTAATACACCACAACATCTTCTGATGGGGTGTTATACATGCAATTGAATAGTTTGGAAAGAGGGCAGGACTTTTATGGAAGTATACAATACACATAAGTTTACAGTTTATTTCTTTAGTTTTAAGAAGGATGTAATTCAAAACATTTGTAAATTAAATACTAGAAATGCATACTTTACATTTCCACATGGTAGAGTTACATAAACTTGATCCACAACATGCAGTTTTCAAAACAAACCTTTTTTTATTGCAGCTTTGAAAAAAAAATTTCACATCACATATTTGGATTTTCTTAACTATTTTTTGACCTTTAGTCAGATGCTCAGGTCTAATCTGTACGTTTATGTCCAAGTAAGACAAATAATTGTTTCAGATTAAATGTGTTAGTACTTAATGTTACTTTGATATGCCGTCAGATAATAAATGTAACTGTGAATGTAAATGTTGTCTTTAGATTTCATCTTAAGCTTTAGCTTCAGTTCAGCCACACAGTGAGTCATTTCCTGTGTTTCG
The DNA here is from genome assembly GCF_963576455.1 of Neolamprologus multifasciatus. Lineage (NCBI taxonomy): Eukaryota > Metazoa > Chordata > Actinopteri > Cichliformes > Cichlidae > Neolamprologus > Neolamprologus multifasciatus. Next base: position 25,947,712 of record NC_140441.1, read on the forward strand.
GGTCACAGCCAAATTTAAAACATATTTCCAGCACAAAGTGAGAACATTCACAGATCTATTCTAGAGGTTAAGTGAGCTTTTTCACTTTAGTGCTGCATGATAATATTTAATCTAACAGTCAAATATATTTTATATCTTTTTATGAAGTATGGAGGAAGGATGTTAACATATTTCCTGTTGTAAACAATCAAAAGCAAAGACTACACATATACAAAACTCTAACAAAGGTGAGACTTTGATACTTCATAAGTTAGAAACACTGTGACTATTTAAACGGCAATAAAAATGCACCTGTGATTTCCATTATCCAATGGGCATTAAATACATAAATAAAACATGCTGTGAAGCAGACCTTTCTCAGTTTCATACCTGCCACCTCAGTCTGATGGTCGGCATCACAACATAAAAACGTAAAGAATCTCCAGAATGACTCAAAAATCACATTTTTAGTTTTAAGAAAGATGAGAAGGGTATAGGAAGATCTGCGCATGAAGAACAAATTAGATTACCACTCACCAGAGCTGTCTTCTATATGCAAAATACAGTATAAATGTGAGTTCAAGCTAAAAAAAAAAATGAGAGAGAGAATGGAGAGAGAGAGAGAGATACATCAGACTAACAGTTACTTAAAAAGATAAATAAATAAATTGACTTGATATATATATATATATACATATATATTTTATATATATATGTATATATATATATTTTAGGGGGTGCAACAATACCCGTATCGATATTGAACCGTTCGATACAGTGTTTTTGGTTTGGTACGCATATGTATCGAACAATACAAAAATTTTTATTTATTTTATCAACTTTTCTTCTGACAATGCTGTCTGTGTTGAGAGCTCAGTGGATCTGCGTTCGACTACTCCGCCTAGGCTGCACTATCGAGTGCAGATCCACTGAGCGCAGCGCAAGCTAGCAAGACAGAAGATAAGCTCATTGCAATATGGCAACTGCCTCAACGCTACCCGAAATTGAACCTCCCCCACCCTCATTCAGATCTAGCATTTGGAACTATCTTGGTTTTCATGTGAAGCATGACCCTGAAGGTAAGCGCGTCATGGACAAAAGTTAAACAGTATGTCTGATGTGCCACGCAAGCTCAATTGGTGGGAACTAGTGTGTTAGCGCAGTTAGCTTGTTAACGTGTTGATGCTGTTGTTTCAGCTACATTAAATTTAAAAACTGTACTTTTGAGTTGAAATATCTATTTATCATTTTAATTAATTACAAATTAAAAAGGCATGAACATTTTTTTATATCGAAAAAATATCGAACCGTGACACCAAAGTATCGAACCGAACCATGAATTTTGTGTATTGTTGCACCCCTAATATATATGTATATGTATATGTATATACATATACATATATATTAGATTTATAGATGGCACCATCTATGGATATACAAAACCTGACAGAAGAGGAACATTGCAGCTTAAAATAGTTTCACTTCAAAAATGACGTGAGAGTTTTCAAAGAAGAAAAAGGCAAAAACTGTGACCTGACTTCCTGACTTGAAGGAAAACAACACATTTATATATCATAGAGAAAGACATGAAACACAACATCTGAAAGAAGTGGATATGTGTTTGCAATGGACAGGAAATGTACTCACGTCAAACAACTGCTGTAGTCAAAGCTACAGGTACTGTTTGAGGTTAGTGTAACAGCGAAAGAAGCACAGAGAGATGAAAATCTGATCTTATCTGGTTTAAGTGCGGCTTCTATTTCTGCATTTATTATTATTCATACAAAACACTTTGTGATCGTCTGCATCACATCAGAGTGAATCAGAGTCAGTGAGGATGGCACACTTTGCTCTGCATGACGGGGTTATTCTGTAAGTACATTTCTGTCGTTGTTTGAATGGCACCAATTTTGATAATTCATTCAGTCAAGTATTAAGACATTCATTTGTTAATTTATTTTAATCTCCCAGTGTGTTCAAATTAATTTTCAGAGGCAAAAACACATTTAATTAGTTCCAGCAGTTTATGAGTGCAGGTGGAGAGGAGTTTGGTTTTACTATTTAGATTATTTATGGATATTTATTATCTTTCATTCATATATCTGTGCGCTTGGAGGTTTGTAAATATTTATTAAAATTATAAATTGTAAATAATGTATCTTTATATGTGAGAAGACAAATGTTTGATAATACTGAGGGTTTATGACAAACACTATTTAACAGATAAAATAAAATAAATGTTCTTCACACTTAAAACAACTCTTGGACTTGTGTTCTCCTCATTTCATCTTTAGCTGCTCAGTCAGCTCACATATGTGTAATAAAACTTACTGTCTGTCTGCTATTGGTCAGTTTAGTCTGCATATTACAGGCCTTTTCATAAAAATCTGACAAACATGGTCAGACCTTGTTAAGTTTTAATTTCTGTGTAAAAGGAAGGAAGCAGAGAGAAGATGTTTTAAAACCTCTTTGTTTCCTTCACAGCTCTTTGATATCTGCTGTGCTGCTGCTTCACTCTCTCTCTTTACAGAAAGTTGTAGAAGTTTTCAGACGTGTCACTGCTGGATGTGATGATGGGAGCCACTTTGCTCTGTGAGCTGGGCCTATTCTGTGAGTACATCACTGACTCCTATTGTTTGATTCATACTAATCCATAAACATGTTTTAGTAAGAAGAACAGAGCAACAGTCATTTGTACCATTTCAGGTCATGTGATCAGAGGATTTTAGTGCACTGACTCAGATCAGAGTGGAGCTGGTTTAGTTTATCTAAGAAAAGTTTGTTTCTCCATCAGTGATAATTTGATGCATTTTGCATTGTAATATAAAATGTAACCAATCATACTAGACACTGATAAGACTCCAAGCATTTTAAGGAGCTTGGTAAGAAAGCGACTGGAGTTTAAACCCTAATGGCATTTGTCCCTTAAGAAGATCATAAACTCACTATTTATTCTATTTATATGCCTCACCAAATGAGGAACTATGGAATGCCCGGACTGCCAAAATGAATTAATCAAATACACAATTAAATAATATCGTGAGCCCAGTCTCAAACTGGTGCTTATTCAGGAAATACCCACGTTACCTGGTGATATTCACTGTTTAACGTGGGCAGCTGCAGTTCAGAGCTGCTGACGCTTGTGTTTCCCTCACAGTGACTGACCTGGGTTACAGATGACAAACACAATTTAAACCGAGAGCGATGGACACCTACAAAACTACAGAGCACTTTATCAGTGGCTGATATCCAGTCACTGGCACACAGCTTTAAAATCTCCACTGAGTTTTAGCTCTGAGTGGTTAAACACTGCACTTAATTTGCTCAGGTTCTGTCTGTTGGGTCATGTTTAATTCACTGTTTTATTTACAACTGAGCAAATCGGTTTGGCTCAGATTAAAGTTACGTTTCATAGCTGCATAGTTTTACTGAAGTTTAATGTCACACTGGAGCTTGTTATGTTAACCCAGGGTTAACAGTGTCGGTAGTATCAAACTAATAAAATGGTCATACGAATCTAATTTACGGGTCATACTGATATTCTAGGGCCAGGACTGCCAAAATGAAATAAATAAATACACCATGAAATAATTAATTAACCCTTTAAGACCTACCATTGAACCAAGTCCACCAGAGCTTATCTTTATATTTTTACATGCTGTAGTGCCATTTTTGGGAGCATTTCAAGTTGCTATACATCAATACAACTGTTATAGCCCAAATTGTAGTAATATGTATGCATTAAGTCCATAGAAACTACTTAAATTGCAAAAAAATTTAAGAGGAAATTTAAGAGGTTTATTCCTCAAAACTGTAAATACAAAAAAGTTGCACAAAGTAGTTTCCAAAAATAGGAAATATATTTTGAATGTCTTCATAGTTTTCTTTTTGAGACACAGCAATTCTTATATACTGCAGGAAAAATGAAAATGAATATTATAATGCGAATTTGCAAAGAAAACAGCATGTGCATCAAAATAAAGTATTTACAGCAGTGCAATTTCAGTTCTAAGCATCCCAGAAACTATTCAGAAAAGCATAAAGCCAAATATGACTTACAAACATCAGTATAGGCTTATTAGGCCCTGAAGGTAAAAAAAAAAAACCCTTCATTTTCCGCGAAAATGACGTTACTTCCAGTTTCGGCCAGGTAATGGCAGACATGTGATAGTTCGCGTTGACGTCTATTCCAATGTAGGAAGTGTTACGAACAGCTGATCGGATCGGCAAAGTGTGTTTCTGGAATATTATGTTTTTGTTCTGCAAGCGCTTTTTATTCAATTTTTGCAAAGCTATATGTGGAAGGAAACTTTGACCTAGAACAAGCTAATGGCATAAGATGTAAGTACAACTCCTCCGGTTTCATATGCAAAACAAAATATTGTGCTAGCTTACGTGGTTGCAGTTCTACAGGAATTTAAATATAGTTGCGCAAAACATAGCGGGCACACTTCGACCGGTTTTAAGGGTTAAATGTGTCAATAAATAATTAATTTAATAAATATTTATAAATTATAACTTTAATTAATGAATGACACATTTAATTAATTATTGACACATTAAATTAATTATTTAATGGTGTATTTAATTAATTCATTTTGGCAGTCCTGGCATTCCACAGCTATAAAAGGAGATGACGTGAAACAGGGACATCTTTGTGAGGTGCCGAGGCTGCCAGCTCTCCCCCCAGTGTCCTCTAGAGACTCTGATTATGACCCTTCACTTGATATGTGACTAAGGTGTTAGTGGTGATGCGTGCACACTCCCCTACATGTTGCTCCTAGCTTTGCCGCTGCCGGTTTTCTGTTGTGTGTGTTTTGTGTTTGCCCCTGCTAGTAAAGCTCAAACCTCCTATTACCTCCGTAGCCGAGCCGGGCGGTCGGTAACAGCCACATTTGAGCGTCTTTAGTTTGATAATGTCTGAAGTTTCTGTCTTTATTGTAGTGCTCTGTACAATCCTCAGCACTGGACACGCTCAAGGTGACAGAACAGTTTTCAGTTTTTCAATTTTTTAATTTTAATTTATTTGTTAAATATTCATCTTAAAATACTGCATAAATCTTAATTACCATTCACTTGTTTTATATTTATTTATTATTCAATATATGAACAGTGTATAAACATGCTGTCACAGATTGTGTTGTGCATAGAAGTGTTTCAGGTTTCTTAACTTTGTGGTTGTGTTGGATTCTAGCTGCTGTGCTAACTATTGAACCAAACTGGTCCAGTTTTTTCATCGGAGAGTTTGTTACCTTCAAATGTGACATGAATGAAGGAGAAGACACTGACTGGGAATACAAAACCAACAAGGATGGTCGAGAATTAATCCGCTACATCACAATCAAGGAACACACATTAGAAATTAAATATTCAAGCCACAGTGGTGAATATCAGTGCTCTGGTCGCAGGAAGGGATCATATTATACAAAGATCAGTAATACTGTCTCTATAACTGTATTAGGTAAGTCCTCAATGACCAATAATGTGATGATTCATATTGAAAATCATTTGAATCATAAAATTCTGAGTACATTTAATTAATGTTGTTATTGAAACCTGTTTTTTTCTGATGCATTGGAACTTAAAACTTTAACAAGAACTACTGTATTTTACTGGGTACTTTGCTCAAAGTATACACAGTATTACAAAACTCACAGACTGTCATTTATTATTACTTCATGTGTGTATTTTAATGTATAACAAGAATAACTGTGGATTAAATTAATTTTAAATAAGGAGAAGAAGAAACATCAAAAGCTTCATCAAATTTAAGGTGATGATGTTTCTGTTGTCTAAACCTGAAACTAGGCAGATCCCTCTGAACCCATCATTGTGTTTCCTTCAACAGTGAACTGCATTAGTTTATATTCAGTGTGACTTCTTCAGGCCTGAGATTGGACAAACATTCATACTGTGTTTATTTAGAGATCTACAACCTGAATTACTGTGGCTCTGTCACCATGTTGAGACAGAAAAACAGCAAACATTTGAAATGTCTTAAACTGCAGATTTTGTTTTGTTGGAATTTGAGTCACCTGAAAAAATCTTTTAAAATTTAGGATTTTTTTTTAACCCTTATAATGGATCAGGTGTAAATTGTCTTTCCTTCTTTTTTATAACAGCAAATAAACCCAGGGCCACACTGACAGCAGGAACAACAATCATACCAGTAGGGGGCAGTGTGACACTGATCTGCTCTGTGCAGAGCTCTGATGGATGGAAATATGAGTGGTTCAGACGAACCCAAACAACCTCTGAAGTTCAAATCAGAGATCAACAAAACAGAGATATCAGAGTATCTGAAGGAGGAATCTACAGCTGCAGAGGAACAAGAGGAAACCCAGTTTACTACACTGATATAAGTGATGATGTCACCATTGAGATAACCTGTGAGTTCAGTCATTTAGTTTGAAATATACATTCACTCATGATTATCAAACATACAATGTGAAGTTTTCTGTGTTGATTTCATGTTTCTATTTGTATCTCAACTGTTAATATGTGTAAACAGTTTCCAATAAAGTTGTTGTAAAACAACAACCCAACTGGCCTCAGATATTCAGAGGTGAGACGATCACTCTGACATGTGAGGTGCAGGAAGGAGGTGAAACCACTGAGTGGGAGTATGAATGGAGACGACCCAGAACACCCACACAGTGGACACACAATAATGATTGGACAGTTTGCCATCACTTTGTGTCACAAACTTTCACCTGGTATCGTGACGGCAATGCTACTGCGCTGCTCCATCACCTGAGGACAAAACTTATTCATTCTGGCCTGTGATCTCATAAAGCACTGTGATGTGCTAAAATAAAAGAGACACATGACTGGGTTTAATACAAAAAGCAATGATGACCAATCAGATTTGGAGCTTTAGTGAATATATTCGGGGTTGAAGCCGCACCAGCTTCATGTCAAAAAGACATCAGGGCAAAGCAGCAGATGGAGGAAAATCGAGGGAAGGAAGTTAAAAGAAAAACATCAACATAATGTTACTGTTGCTATGACTACTATCCTCACCACCACCAGTCACCTACAGCAGGAGGCTAGCGTATTGAGATTGATCCATTTAAACTCACTCCAATGCCCTAAAGAAGGACCACTTTAAGATAAGATAAAATAAGATAACCTTTATTAGTCCCACACATGGGAAATTTGTTTTGTTACAGCAGAAAGTGGAATGTGCAAAGTTACAGTAGGAAAAATTACAAAAAACACTGGAATAGGATAAGAGAATAAGAATAATATACAGTGGTCCCTCGTTTATTGCGGGAGTTACGTTCTAAAAATTACCCGCGATAGGTGAAATCCGCAAAGTAGCAAACTTTATTTTTTTAACAATTATTGTAGATGTTATACGGTTTTAAAACCCTTCTCTACACTATACGCTATTCTTAGACAGGCATGAACATTTTCACACTTTTCTCTGTTGCTTAAACACTCTCACAGTTCAAACCTTCGTAGAAAAATAAGTCCAGTGTTATAGAAGAATGAAACCGAAGACACCCGCGGTTGCCTTTGACGGTGCAGAACGTTTCATCAACATTGTTGTGTTTGTTGGGGAGAAAACTTACAAAGCTACAGTGCAGCACTTCAGAGTCACACTGCTAGTGATCAAAAATGTATGTAAATTTGACAAGCTGAATGCGTTCTGTACAGGAGACACTGCACGAGATTGAAAATGGTCTACAGCCAATCAGGACGCAGAACACAATGCACTGTAAAAAAATAAAAATGAAAAAATAAAAATATAAAAGCATGCAAAACTGCACAAAAAATATCTGCGAAACAGAGGGACGCAAAAGGTGACCCGCATTATAGCTGTACCGTACACAATAGAATAGAATAAAATAAAATACTGAGTGAACCGACCTGGAACAAAGGGAAACACACACAACATATACAGTGGGTAACGAGGGAATACAGGGAGGCACAGATGAACCTATGCCTCCCTGTATTCCCTCGTTACCCACTCCGATTTGGAGGAAGCAAAACAGAATACGTTGACGCAGGACATGGGACTGTCAAAGGAAAACAGGTAATACATGAACATAGAAACAAGGAACACTAGACGTAACACAAGGAACACGAGAGGGACAGTAACAAAACCCAAGGGCTAAAGAATAACAAAGGGAACTAGAAATACAAAAGGCAAAACCATGAAAAAACACAAAATAACAGAATCTTAAAGAATCAAAAACCTAAGTCACCAGACCATGACAAATTACTTTTTAAATACAGCAAAGAAAATCTAAAAGTTTCACATTGTCAATAAAAATTTGTTTACAGTTTACAGTTTATTGTTTATGTTCACCATTTCCATTTAGTTGTTTAAATTATTTAGATTCAGTCATTGACTTTTGTTCTTTTTCTAAACTGAACTGCAGATAAACCAAAGGCCAAACTGAGAGCTGATAACACAGCTGTTCCAGTAGGGGGCAGTGTGACCCTGACCTGCTCTGTGAACCCATCATCATCATCTGGATGGAAATACTACTGGTACAGAGATGGAAATTACTCTGAAGCCCTGACCACACAAGATGCAGTTTTCCACTCAAATGGACAAATCAGTGTCTCACAGGAAGGACTCTACAGGTGCAGAGGAGGAAGAGGAAACCCAGTTTACTACACAGAGTACAGCCAAGAAGTTCAGATTAACAAAACCTGTGAGTTTGTTAGGACATTTTAAGAGACTGGGCTCGTGTCGATGTGTTCACTGTGGGGAGTCAAGTCATTTAAACACAGCAGGAGTGGATTCAGAATCTAGTCAAGGAAAACAGATGAACTGGATCTTTTATAAAGTTATGTTATGAAATATTAAACATGAAAAAGTTGATTAATAATTAATTTTTGTTTGTTGTCACAGTTACTGTGTCAGGAGCTGACAGCTCTTCGTCTCCTGTGTGGTTGATGGTTGGACTGGTTTGTGGAGTCTCTCTCATTATTATTCTCCTGCTCTTGTTGTATCGCTGCAGACAGTCCAAGTGTAAGAGCCTCTTCTTTTCATGCTGTATTAGAGAGTTTATTTACTAAATACACTTTAATTATTCACACATATACATGTATTCTGATCGAACAATTCACATCACAAACATGCGTAATAACATTTGTCTCTTTCACAGGTTCCTGCTTCACTAGGTTGGTAAAATACTTTTTATTATTATTTTAAACAAACATCAGTTACTTTTGAGTTTATTGTGTTTATTTCATGTTTTAGGTCGATCCAGTCTGAGAGTCACAGTCCGGGCTCCTCCACGAATCATGGAGTCAACCAGAATGAAACTCATGTGTACGACTCTGTTCATCCTGGTCAGCACTTAAACCGATCTTATACACATCGAGGGCCGTTCAGAGTTTAGTGTAAGTTTGTCTGCTTCATATACAGAATGATATTGTTATTGTACAGTATGTCCATCTATATGTCCCCAAAATAAATAGTTTCCTCTATGTTTTTACTCTCTCTCAGAGAATCTGCTGTCATGCAGGCTGATTTATTCTTCACATTATTAAATGTCTTCAGCTCATAATATCTTTACATGTTGGAAATCACTTTGTCTTTTTGTGCTTGTCTTACAGGTCAGTGAGGAGAGCTGTAGCAGCAAAGCCAAGAAGAAGCGTTTTATGAAGCCACTCTTGCTCCTCTGCTCCACAAATATCAGACATGCTCAGCTTTATGTACAATTACAATATTAAATCATAATATCTTACACTTACTTATACCAAAAAGTAAATGGAGGTATATTCAGATTTTGAGTTCTTTGCGTTAGTCAGGTATTTCTTATATTCATTCTTAAAACTTTTGTTAAAGACTTTTTCAAGAGCAGTGAGAAGAAAGTTTGAAACGTGATCTTTAGTATCTGATAGGACGACTCACATTAGGACTTACTGGTGTGGCTAACAACAAATATCTTTATTGGTCTAAATTGATACAAATGATATGATCGGTACTGTATGAATTTAAATGCAATAAATATGTTTCATGTATTTTTTTTTCTGTTTGTTTTTTTCCCTAATTTATATTTTTATTATAAAGTGTATAGTGTATAGTTGGAAGGTAGAGAGTAAAGTCTTTTTACATTTGAATGTTTTATGTTGATTTTGGTTCAGCGTATAAGATTATTCCCAAACTAACAACAAGAGGTTAACAGCAGCTTCCACTACAGGAGACTGTAATGTTAAATTTAGTCTATAACATTTTCTGTTGTCCAAATGTTAATTCAAAATGACCCCACGAACATAGTAATAGGTTTGTACTTCATGTAATACTTTATTTTAAAATCATTACATCTTCATTTATAACATCAGACATTACTTAAGCATATAACATACATATTTTTAATAAAGAATAATGTGGTTATCTGTGTTTATAAATTACACACTAAAGTGTAGTAATGGAGGAGAAAAGCTTTATGAGAGATTAAGTAAATATTTGCTTATACATCACTAATGCTCACTAGTATTTATGTTAAAGTGTTACTGAAGTCACAGATGTAGCCAAATCTGGGAAGCTGTTTTATTTAGTGCTGAGCTGCACATGCGCAGAGCCTGCTGCAGGCTGTCTGTTGAATTCACAACGGCACCAGAGCGCCCTCTACTGACACAATAAGACCTCAACATTGCCAATATATTTAACCTGCCACACAGAGCAGAGCTGCCAGCATTTCTTTCCTCAGAAGAACAGGGGGGTGGCTGTAGCTCAGGAGGAAGAGCAGGTCATCTACTGATCAGTTCGATCCCTGGCTCCCCCAGTCTGCATGCCAAGTATCCTTGGGCAAGATACTAACCCCTAAGTTGCCGCTGGTGGGCTCATGGTAAATAAAGTTAAGTGTCAGTGTGGATATACAGATATAGTTCCTTGTCCCATATTTCCCATGTCACACTCTGAACAGCTTCCAAGTACAATCACAGGACTGTGTTTACAGCTGGTGGCCAATAGAGGGAGACATTGATTCATTTAGAATTTATTGTATCTGCCATGGTCTCCCAGTCCACCTGGTCAATCAACACGTTGTTTCTCCTTACAAGTATAATGAACTCAATACTTTACTTTGTGTTTCTCTCCTGTACGCACTGCTGCAATTCCACCAAAGAGGCAACCTGGCTGTCTTAAAGGTGATGAAAATTCATTCAGAACTAGTGACAATGATCATGTACCTTAATTATTAAAAAGTATTGGTACTAATATCAGTATCAGCGATACAGGCCCTGTATTTACTTGGTATCAGTTTGATACCAAATCTTGTATTATTGAACATGACTAACAAATAGTAATGCTAAATTCATTATACCAGGGGTAGGCAACTCCAGGCCTCGAGTGCCGGTGTTTTAGATGTCCTTGATCCAACACAGCTGATTTAAATGGCTAAATTACCTCCTCAACATGTCTTGAAGTTCTCCAGAGGCCTGGTAATGAACTTATCATTTGATTCAGGTGTGTTGACCCAGGGTGAGATCTAAAACCAAAGCGATATGGTCGGAGCAGCAGGAGAATCTCACTCACTGGGTTAACTGCCAGTCAGCCACAGAGAGGACCCACTAGCCACATGAACCCACAAGACTGTGGGCAAGATGCCAGAGGTGTTCTGACTTTCATCCATGTTTCTCACACAGCATGCTGGTGCTCTTGGCTTCTTGGTCTTATGGGATGCAGATGCTCTCTAAGCACAATTTACCACACTGCTGGGTGTTATATACACTAGTGTATTCAGCTTTGCTGTAATGTTTCGATTCTGAGTCTCACCATGGTGCACTTTGCTGGTGTTTCAGGGGTTTTAATTGTTATTATGAAGATTAAAGGCACAACTTTACAAATCTTCATACACACACACACACACACACACACAAAGAAGAAAGAGTGGAGTGATGATGTTTCAGAATAATAGTAATTGACAAATGGCTCAACTACATATGACATGTCTAGTGGTTCAGGTCACCCTTTAATATCCCCCACCCCCCTCCGAACAGACTGTGCTGACTTCATGTGTGTAAAAGACTGTTCTTGGTTTATTTTTATCTGCTGAAAATCAGACACCGCAAAATTTCTGTCTGGGCCTCCAAGATAAAAGGAAATGCAGCCTGTGGTTTCAGCCTGAAGTCTAACGTTCATCTTTCAACACAGCACAGTGGAAATGTGCAGGTATGACAATGTGTGTAAACAGGTTAAAAGTAGCTTTATTGTGGTGATGACACATGCTGGACTAAAGGATAAATAAAGCATGTGGGCATCAAGAGAAACGGTGAAAAGCTTGTTTCTCACGCTCACGTTTTTAAGAGTCTCTGCATGGACGTGCTGTAAATGTTCATTTATCTCTGAAATAAATAAAATCATCCATCACTCTCTCTGTCCACAACATCATATACAGATATGTTTTTCTTTTTACTGCAACTTCCAAACAGGCCAGCTCCTCACAGTATAACACGAAACTCCAAAATATAATCACTGCTTTGTAACCAACAGAGGAGCCAGTAAATCATCTATACCTACTGATACTATTGTGTTTGTTTGGCTGGTGTTACAGAAATGGTTCCTACACCTGTGATGATGACGTCAGTGCTTGACTCCAAACTGTCTGCTGTGGGGCTGTGCTATTTGACCAAAATCTCATATCCTGATATTAGACATTTATCATCCTGACGACGATATAAATCACAAAAATTTAACATTTTCTGTAAATTCTATGAATCTCAGGCAACTCAACTTGCATGAAGTGTTTCCAGCTGGGCGTCCTTTACCTGGAATGAGTGTTTTAACCGATACATGAAACTATACATTTTTAGACATAAGTTGTAACGGCCAAGGTTTATTTTTTAGCACCTGACGGATCTTTTTTGCTTCTCATCCGTAAACTCTCTGCATACTTTTTCCACGTGAATCAGTTTCTTTTGAAAAGTCTTGAGCTTTATTGTCAAAGGTTCGCGTGGAAAACAAATTGGCGGAGAGCGGAGCCACGCAATGGTTTTAACATCATTTTTGGTAACGACAACACTTAAAAACAGGCGCTTGTCCGTCCGTAGTGTGGTTATATTAAATAGAAGAGAAAGAGAGAACTTTAAGAAATGAATAAAGCCACTATAGTGGCCATTAAAACGATGAAAAAAATATTGCGTAATAGGAAACGATAGATGTTTTTATATCGTCATCCGATACATATTGTTATATTGAACAGCCCTATCCTGCTGGAATCTGCAGTATCACAGAGTCCCCAAGTTTTTAGGCTTTTTTAGACATCATATCTTGAAGCATTATAAACTCTTAAAATATTGATAGGTACTGAAACACTGCACTTACTTCAACGTATAAGCTACAAATAAGCTAAAAACAGGACGTTATGTCTTAATGTATTTTACCTTTCCCACAGAAAAGTGGAGGGATGAAGAAACACACCTGCTGTTAAACAATATAAAACACTTGGATATCAACATGTTTGTGAGTGTGCGTAGATGATACTGCAACAGACCTTAATCATAACCTTTGTAAGAAAGTGTTCGACAGAATGAAGGATGGAGTTTGGCACTAGTCAGTGACAAAATACTTGTGAGGCCCTGAAACGAGACCCAGGTTGTTAAGCAAAGAGGCTGATCGATTGTCTGAAGCAGTTATAAGAGCACAAAGCTATTGACCTGACCTCATTCCACAGTCTATACCCAGGGGAAGCCACACCAAGTCTGTATGTTTTAATGAATGCTGCGCCTTTAAGACCAATTGTCTGTATGATCCAATTGGTCACCTATAACATCTCAAAGTTATAGCTGGCTTTAATCCTCAACCCGTTGATAGGCAGTCTTAACACCACATCCAGAACACCTTGGATTTTGTTGAGAGGGTATGAGATGTTATTATGAAGGTATAACACAATGGACTTGTATTCCAGTCACTGGAGCAGTGGAGGTAGTTTGTAAGATATTACAAAATGACCCCAACCTCAGCAACAGCACCACTCTCAGCACCGACCAAGTGTGTTTGCTGTTGTGTCTTCATTCCACCTACTTCACATACAAGGGTCATTACTTTTATGTGAAGCATTATAAACAGCACTGTTTATAATGTTGGGAAACCTGCAGTCAGATGAGACTGAAGGAGTCACTTGGATGAGTGAAGAAAAGCCAGAGTAGCTGGAGAGAACCCAGACAGGTAGAGGGAGAACATGCAATCTCCACACAAAAAGTCCCAGCTGGTGGATTCAAACCGACAAACTTCTTCCTGTGAGGTAACAGTATGAACCCCTGTGCCACTCATTTGTCTTATTGTCATTTGTCTTATTGTTTAATATCTGTGTAGGTTCTCAGTCATCCAGGTGATGGTAGTCTAAGGAGTTTGGAAAGAAAGTCACTAAACTTCCTTAAGTTTCCTGAAGACGTCTCACCTCTCATCTAAGAGGCTTCTTCACTTCTAAAAGAAAATGGTGGAGAGTCCCGAGTATTTAATCTCAGTGGGGGTTGTCCCTTAAGAGGGTTATACACCCATTTTTAATCATGTGTGTCATCCCATGAGCCAAGGTGTGAAAAAAGATGTGCGTCATTATGGACCTAAACGTTTTTGGACTAAATCACTGTATGTTTGTCTGCTCAGACTTTCTGAGTGGAAAATCTGCTGAGGGGGCATTCAATGAAAAAACATCCGACATCTGGGAACTCAGAATTAAATTTTTTTTGACTTATTCAGAGATTACCACTGGAGATTTTGGGTGAGATCAGGGTGAGAGCTTGCCTCACCCTATCATGTGACATATTATGGTCACCCGAGGAAAGAAGGTAGGTGACTGACAGCTGATGCCATAATCCACCACTTCTGGTCAATTATTGTCATTCACAGTGGACATAGATGGCCTCTTTCACTCCTCTTTCTAACCATCAGTCTTGTCACTTCAAAATGTGAACACTGGTACCTTCAAATGAGCGATATTTCATATGATGTTGAAAGCAGATAAAACCAAATTAAATATTTTAAATGGTAAATGGCCTGCATTTGTATAGCGCTTTTCTAGTCCCTAAGGACCCCAAAGCGCTTCACACTACATTCAGTCATTCACCCATTCACACACATTCACACACTGGCGATGGCAAGCTACGTTGTAGCCACAGCTGCCCTGGGGCGCACTGACAGAGGCAAGGCTGCCGGACACTGGCGCCACCGGGCCCTCTAACCACCACCAGATCATTGTCTGTGCATAATCCTGGAGAGTGAGTGAGTGTGGTGGCCAGAAACTGAGAACAATACATTTTGGGAAGACAGCATTCATGTAAATAAATGTCTGTGGATGTTCAGAAACATTGGCTGATAAGATGACTCAAGATAAAATATTCCAACATTATGGTGATCCAAAGGACACTGCACAAATAAGATGAAGTTCTCTGAGAATAAAACATAATTATGAGCTGGTAAAATATGTCACCTGACCTGAAACAACAGAAGGTAAGAAGAAAACACAAGAAGCAAGCCTGCATGTTTGCAGTGGACAGGAAATGTGAACACGTCACACAACTGCTGTGGTCAAAGCTACAGGAGCTGTTTGAGGTTTCTATAAAAGGAAAGGAAGCACAGAGAGGCCACAGTCAGAAGAAACACTCTGGTCTTATCTGTATTAAATGCAGCTTCTCTTTTTATTATTGATGTAAAGTCAAAGTGTTTGAGATCAGCTGAGGATCAGAGTGCAGCAGGGCTGGATGTGAGGATGGGGCACTCTTTGCTCTACATGACGGGGTTATTGTGTAAGTACATTTGTGACATTGTTTGAATGGCACTGATTAATGAAAGTGTTTCTCATGTGTGAGAATTAGAGTGTATCACTGGTTTGAAGTGTTTATCTGAGAGTTTGAAAAAAGCACATTTGTGATGCTTATGATAGTTACAGACAAATGTTGGCTGGTTCCTTCAGTTTAGTCTGGAGTATCGTGTTGGATACATCGCTGCTTGTTGCACTTGACTCATTGCCATTGTGTACAAGTTCATATATTAATAGTATTTTATGCTACTAATAATTTGAAAACAGTTTTTTGTTTCAAACGTGTTACTAAATTATAGTTTATGTGCACAGAAACCTTTTGATGAGCAGTAACTGTGTCATGTAAAAAATTATCTTAAAAAATACTTTAGTTTATCTTGGGTTTGATTTTCTGTCAGTTTGATCCTGATGATGTTTAATCTTTACTTCAGTGCTCGATACTCTCTTCTACGTTAATGCCGAAGGTGAGAAATGTTTCTTTTCCTTTTCTTCACATTTATAAAATATGTATAATTTTGCTCTGATATTTTATATTTCATGCACCATTTTAAATCACATCCTGTCTCTCTGTTTGTGCATCGTTTTATTTAAGATATAAAATCAGTTTATTAACAGTGAAGTCAGTTAAATCCTGCAGGTCCGTGCAGTCACTCTGCTGTTTTGCTTTAATTTGTTTAATGAAAACACATCTTATTGTTTTCAAGTCCAAATGTCACCAGCATGCAGTAAACCTTTTGACTCTTAACAGCAGCAATAACAATCAGGACAGCTTCAAAATAACTTGATGCTTCCATCAATCTCTAACTTGATGATTTTATGTGAACAGTTCCCAATAAGCCCACCATGATCCTCGAACCATCCTGGCCTCAGATATACAGCAGTGAGACAGTCACTGTCAGATGTGAAGGAACTCAGTTGTTTGTGTGGAGAGAAGACAAGTTAATCAGACCATCAACATCTGAATACAGAATCAGCAGAGCTACTGAGTCTGACACTGGAGGATACAGCTGCTGCACCATGAGTCTTTCAGTGTGCAGTGACATCATCACACTGACTGTATCATGTAAGTTGGACACATTTCATTCAGTAATATTGTTCTCTGTTTTAGTTTAGTAACAAAATCAGTGAGAAACCGTTTTAAACGTGGTGATCCAAATACACAGCAATCACCACAGTGAAAAATCTGGAATAAAAAAAACAACAACTTTATAACATAAACTACAAGTCAAAAGTTTGAACACACCTTCTCATTTCATGGTTTTTCTTTATTTTTACTACTTTCTACATTGTAGATTCAAACTGAAGACATCGAATATATGAAGCCAGATATATGCAATTATGTAGCAAAGAAAAAAGTTTGATATTTTAGATTCCTGAAAGAAGCCTTTGCTTATTGACAGTGCTGCAAACCCTTGGCCTTCTCTCAGTGAGCTTCATGATGTATCACCTGAAATTAGTGATGTTACGTCTGACACTGAAGCCCCGAGGTCTTTGTGGAGTAAAGTGGGCGTGTCCAATCAAAAAAAAAATCACAGTTTTAGTAACGCAGTAACGCAGCGTGCTTACGGGAAAGTAACAGTAATCTAATTACCTTTTTGCAATAGTAATCCCTTACTTTACTCGTTACTTTAAAAAAGTAATGGGATTACAGTAACGCGTTACGTGTTACTGCCCATCTCTTTTTGGGAGTGAGAACATGTTGCAGCCAGAAAACACCTGCAAGGATAGAACAACCACGCTTTATAATAAAGGTAATGTGCAAACTGTTGTTTGTTTGATTTGTTTTTAATCAGACTTTAGCGAACAGTCAGTGTGCTTTGCTCAGAGAAAAGCTCAACACAGCCCCTAGTGTCCTGGAGCACTTCCGTTGTGTTTTGGAGTTTGAATGTGTTTTGGAGTTTTTACCTGCTTTTCGTCATTTTGTGTTGTGCAGAAATCAGGTTGGTTCACAGCTGACAGCTGTTGGAATTTATTTTATGGCAAGAACCAATTAGCTAAGCAAAGAGAAAAAACAGTCCATCATTACTTTAAGAGCTGAAAGTCGGTCAGTCCAGAAAACTGCTAAAACTTTGAATGTGTCACAAATGCAGTCACAAAAACCATCAAATGCTACGATGAAACTGGCTCACACGAAGACCACCCCAGGAAAGGAAGACCAAGAGTCACCTCTGCTGCTGAGGATAAATTAATCCAAGTCACCAGCCTCAGAAATTACAGGTTAACAGCACTTCAGATTAGATAAATGCCACACAGAGTTCCAGTAGCAGACACATCTCTACATCAACTGTTCAGAGGAGCCTGTGTGAATCAGGCCTTTATGGTCAAACAGTTGCTAAGAAACCACGACTAAGGAAAAGAATCAAGCAGAAGAGATTAGACAAATGTGGCTTATATTTTCTTTCCTTGTTTTTCATAACAGCAAATAAACCCAGGGCCACACTGACAGCAGCAACAACAATCATACCAGTAGGGGGCAGTGTGACACTGACCTGCTCTGTGCAGAGCTCTGATGGATGGAAATATGAGTGGTTCAGACGAACCCAAACAACCTCTGAACTTCAAATCAGAGATCAACAAAACAGAGATATCAGAGTATCTGAAGGAGGAATCTACAGCTGCAGAGGAACAAGAGGAAACCCAGTTTACTACACTGATAGAAGTGATGATGTCACCATTGAGATAACCTGTGAGTTCAGTCATTTAGTTTGAAATATACATTCACTCATGATTATCAAACATACAGTGTTAAGTTTTCTGTGTTGATTTCATGTTTTTATTTGTATCTCAACTGTTAATATGTGTAAACAGTTTCCAATAAAGTTGTTGTAAAACAACAACCCAACTGGCCTCAGATATTCAGAGGTGAGACGATCACTCTGACATGTGAGGTGCAGGAAGGAGGTGAAACCACTGAGTGGGAGTATGAATGGAGAGGACCCAGGACACCCACACAGTGGACACACAATAATGATGTGACATTCAGAGTTTCTGAGTCCAGCAGTGGAGACTACATGTGTAAGAGTCGACGCAGAGATGACTCATATTCTTCAACAGAGTGGAGTGAAGCCTTCACATTGTCAGCATCAAGTAAGTCATGTTTGTTGTGTGATCTCCATTTGACAAATGTCATCATGGTCAGCACAGGATGAATTCAATGGTCTACAAAGCATGTTACATTGTTAGTCAGACAAAGAGCTGCAGCTGATAGTAGCCTCATTGTAGACAGTTTGTCACCACTTTGTGTCATAAACTTTCAGCTGGTATAGAGACGCCAATGCTGACCTGCTGCTCACCTGAGGATAATAATGACAGAAATAAACACTATAAAAAATATTGTGTTCTTCAAACTTCCTCAAGAAACAACAACAAATCTATAATTTTTATATAAAATAATTTGGCTTATGATCTCATCGAATACTGCTGAAGCTAAACGGCTGAGTGAATGTGTAAAGTTTGATCATTTCTATAACAATTTTCTATCTAAAGCAAGTGAGGATCTGACGAACCTTTCCCTGTAAACTCAACAGCAAGTAAACTCAGAGCCACACTGGCAGCACAAAGTTCAGTCATACCAGTAGGGGGCAGTGTGACACTGAGCTGCTCTGTGGAGGGCTCTGCTGGCTGGAAGTTTGACTGGTTCAGAAGTGATTCAGAGTTTTCTGGAGGTCAGAAAATAGGAGCTGGAACATCAGAGCACACGATCAGTATTTCAGAAGGAGGCATCTATTACTGCAGAGGAGGGAGAGGAGATCCAGTTTTCTCCACAGAGGACAGTGCTGCAGTTACAATTCAGAAACAAGGTGACGGTTAAATTATGTTGTGAGATAACACAAATTCATGATTAAATTATAATAACACTTTTTAGCTATATATATTTTTTGTTGTCTGTTGATTTGTTTTTAAATATTTGTATTTATTTGTTTGTTAGGGAAAGTTTTGGCTGCTGTGAAACTGCAGCACAGCTGGTCTCAGATATTCACTGGTGAGACAATCACTCTCAGATGTGAGATTCAGGGAGGTGAAGGAAAGGTGTGGAAATATGAATGGACAGCACCCGACACAAACAGCCCTCCAACATCCAGTGAATACAGGATCAGCAGAGTTTCAGTGTCCCACAGTGGAGACTACAGATGTCAGGGTAGCAGTGACTATCTCTTAACAGGATGGAGTGATACCTTCAGACTGACAGTTTCATGTAAGCTGGACCATGATTCATGCTGACATTTAATGTTTTCATGTTTACATTTGTCTTAACAGGAAAACTCCAACAATGATCCAGCTCTCTGCAGGCAGCTCAGGACAACAGTTTTTCTCACTGTGCAAACAGAAAGGAGAGACACCATGGAGGCTCATAAAATATCAGCAATGTAAAGAGGAATGTAAAGAGATGACAGTTTAATTAGTGGATGATAAATCAGTGAAATCTTTAGTTTGTTAAACAGTCTAATGTGTCACATGCAGGTAGGGATGGGAATGGATAAGAATTTATTGATTCTCATTGGCTCCACTTTGAGAGTCGCCACCATCTCTAAGCAGAATATCAAAGACATTCATGCAGATCAATTAGAGTCTGTGAGGTCAAATGTTTGTGCATGTTGGAGGTATTTCCCCTCTTTGTTGGGATCAGTGTTGGGATCATTACTAGAAAAAAGTAAAGCAAAAAAATTCTTACACAAAATCAGCACAAAAAGACCTAAAATCGGTCGTCATGGTGATTCTACTGTAAAAAGATGAACAGGTAGAAATGGAGCTGCAGCCTGACTGCTCATCAGTTTGTTACCTGTTGAAGTTCATCACTCTTGGTTATTGGCTAGCTTAGCATTAGCATGCTGTCCTTGCAGGTGCTTTAAAGAGCTCCAACAAAAACTACTTTGTTTCTGTTTGTAGATAAATTAATCAGTGAATGTTTAAAGTTTGATCAATGCTGTAACAAGTTTATTCTTGAGGATGATTTAATGTTTTACTTATTTTGTGTCTTCAACAGCAAGTAAACCCAGAGCCACACTGACAGCACAAAGTTCAGTCATACCAGCAGGGGGGAGTGTGACACTGAGCTGCTCTGTGGAGGGCTCTGCTGGCTGGAAGTTTGACTGGTTCAGACGTGATTCAGTCTCTTCTAAAGCTCAGCTCATGAGAGGAAATGAAGGAAAAACAGTTATTAGTGTCTCACAAGGAGGTCTGTACCACTGCGGAGGAGGGAGAGGAGATCCAGTTTACTACACAGAGGACAGCAGTGACGTCACAATTACAGAAACTCGTGAGTGTAGTTGTTTTATTTCTACCAGATCAAGAGGTTATTATGTGATCACAATTTTTGATTCAAGTCAAAAATTGTTAGATTAAGGACTCGCCCTTACAGAGAATGTGCTCTCCAAAAAAACATCAATGAAACATAACAAATATTTACACCTTTTAAGAAAGGTGTGTGAGCTCCAAAAGTTCAAATTGAGGAGAAAAATTAGATCTTGCAGTGAAAAGTTTCAGATTTTGTTTTAATAACAAACAACAATACTATTGTTTCTGTATTGCACTCGTCCCCATTTGCCAATGTTGATGTAAATACCAGCTGTACCTGCAGGTGTAAACATTTGACTGTGCTATAAAAATGTAAACACTGTATATGAGAGTTGTGTTGGATCTGATTGTCCAGCGTTCAGCATGGTGATGGCTGAGGAAAAAAAGCTGTTCCTTAGTTTGTTAGTTCTTGTCTTTATGGCTCTGAAATGTCTGCTTGAAGGTAGACGTTCAAACAGTGCATGACCTGGGTGAGATGGATCCTGAAGGATTTTCTTCATGTTCCTGAGACTGCGGGAGCTGTGCAGTTCTTCAAGTGAGGGCAAAGGATGGCCGACTATCCTCTGGGCAACCTGTATAACCCTGTGGAGCTATTTCCTCTGTGCTACTGTGCAGCTGTGCTATACAGTTCTTCATGTAGCACAGTATGCTTTCAAAAACCAGCTACAGGTCAGGGTGTTTGAAAATATCTCAGTGCATCCTGATGAAGCCGTCCTGCCTCTGGCCAGGTTTTCACTGTCTTTGTGCTGATTGTAGCAATTTTACTAAGTGGGATGTGCCCGGATCAAAAACAGTTATCAGTGGTCAGACTTCCTGAGGTGTGGTTTAACCCTGTTGCCTGTTTGAGGTTGATTTTTTTCACTCACTTTACTCTCATGTTTTAAACAGCAGAATTTTTATGTTTCTATTTGTGTCTAACTGGATATTTTTCTGTGAACAGTTCCCAGTAAGCCCACTGTGACCCTGCAGCCATCCTGGACTCAGATATACAGCGGTGAGACGATCACTGTCAGATGTGAGATTCAGGGAGGTGAAGGAAAGGTGTGGAAATATGAATGGAGAGCAGCCAAGTTAAACACACCTCCAACATCCAATGAATACAGAATCATCAGAGCTACTGAGTCTGACAGTGGAGGATACAGCTGCCGGGGCAGAAGGGACTATTTCTTCTCAGAGTGGAGTGATATCATCACACTGACTGTATCATGTAAGATCTTTCATCCAGAGTGTCTAAATAAGGAAAAAGCATTTTTTTTTCTTACAGCTTTATAACTGTCTTTCATGTTGGTCAGTAAAACGTTTAGTTTTTATTCCAACAACAAAAACCTGAACAGCAGCTTTTTATTCACAGTGAAGAGAACAAAACACATGAGAGTAACTTCTCTGCTGTGCAGCTCTAATACATGAAAGATGAAATGCAGAACAAATGCTGAATCTGTCTCAGCTGCTCCACCACATCCACTAAGAAACATTAAATCCACTAATTGTTCCTCATGTGTGTTTTTAACTTAGAAATGCAGCAAATTAAATCTGAAAGATTCGTGTTGTGTTTGTGTGATAGTTGTACAGTTTGTTGTAGCTTCACCATTAAAGTTATGTGATATTTATTATTTACATATTTCCACCAAGTTATTTAAACTGGTTTGATTCAGTCATTGACTTTTGTTCTTTTTCTAAACTGAACTGCAGATAAACCAAAGGCCAAACTGAGAGCTGATAACACAGCTGTTCCAGTAGGGGGCAGTGTGACCCTGACCTGCTCTGTGAACCCATCATCATCATCTGGATGGAAATACTACTGGTACAGAGATGAGAAATCCTCTGAAGCCCTGACCACACAAGATGCAGTTTTCCACTCAAATGGACAAATCAGTGTCTCACAGGAAGGACTCTACAGGTGCAGAGGAGGAAGAGGAAACCCAGTTTACTACACAGAGGACAGCCAGTCAGTCAGGATTTGGAAAACTGGTCAGTTTATTATAAAGTCAGATAAATTCCTGATTAAGGAGGAAGATGAAGAACAAAAGGCATTAACATTTTTGACATTCGTGTGTTTTTATTGTACTTTCTTGAACAGTAACAGTCTCAAACAGGCCTGTTGTGACTCTGTATCCAAACTGGTCTGAGATATACAGAGGAGAGACGATCACTGTCAGATGTGAGATCTGTGGAGGAGACACTGAGTGGGATTATGAGTGGGAAACAAACATCATGATAAAAGCTCCAAATCAAAATGAATACAGGATTAGATCTGCTTCATCATCCAACAGTGGAAACTATCGCTGTAAGGGCAGAATGAAAAGTTCACAGCATGAAACAACAGAGTGGAGTGATTCAGTCACACTGACAGTTTCTGACAGTAAGTAGAGTCATAGTTCATTTAACATGAAAATAGAAACAGTTTGTTAAAATGTGTTTTTATTAGTACATGTTGAGATATTTGACATGTTTAGATAGTCTCACTCTTAAAGTTCATCATAAATATTTGTGAGTCAACATTTTAGTAACATTGAATTCAGAGTTAAGAGACGAAACATTGAGAGAAAATCTTTGTTGAACAGATCAACCCCGTCCTGTCCTCACTGTGTCTCCATCATGGCTGAGTCCTGGAGCCTCAGTAACTCTGAACTGTGAGGTTGAACATCCGTCTGCAGGATGGAGCTTCTACTGGTATAAAGCTGTTCCTGATCTATCAGAGAAATCCTCCAGTTATGAGCTGCTACCTGATGGCAGTGGGACTGCACAGGACTCCTACATCATTCATGGACAGACACACACAGCAGGATATGTGTGCAGAGCTGGAAGAGGAGACCCAGAGTATCACACTGATCACAGTCAACCAAAGTTTGTCTGGTCTGCAGGTCAGTTTGAGGAATTTTAATCTTCATGTTGATGATTTGAATGTCTGTAAATATGGCTGCATAACTAGCAGGACTCCTGTGAACCACACAAAAGTCAAAATGTATATTTTCACTGTGATATTTTGAATCCTAACATCTGTGAGCTTTGTCTCTTCACTGCATGTTGTTTCCAGATGTTCATTCAGCAGCGTCTCTCGCAGTGAGTCCTGACAGAGTCCAACACTTCACCTCTGACTCTGTCTCACTGACCTGTGAGGGAAACTTCACTGAGTGGAGAGTGAGGAAGTTCTCTGAGGACGGCCGACTCTCTGACTGTAGCAGAATGACTGGATCCACATGTAACATCAACACATCAGAGTCAGATACTGCAGTGTACTGGTGTGAGTCTGGATCAGGAGAGTTCAGCAGTGCAGTCAACATCACTGTACAGAGTATGTTATTATAAATTTACTTCTTGGATTTGAATGATTTGAAAATCACATGAACATTTGTCCCAGCTTTGCTGTATGTGAAGTCATTTATG
Source organism: Neolamprologus multifasciatus (assembly GCF_963576455.1). Taxonomy (NCBI): domain Eukaryota; kingdom Metazoa; phylum Chordata; class Actinopteri; order Cichliformes; family Cichlidae; genus Neolamprologus; species Neolamprologus multifasciatus. Next base: position 25,972,095 of record NC_140441.1, read on the forward strand.
TGGGAATATAAAACACATACAGTAGTTTTTAAATATCCAAGATCAGATCTTCATGATGAAAAGCATTTGTACAATCTGTTCTTATTAGTGTTTGTCAGCTTTTTCTCAAAGTGTGCACCAGCTGATGTGACTGAAACAATTGTGTGTGATTGTTTCACAGATGATGGTAATGGTCCTATCCTGGTGAGTCCTGTTCATCCTGTGACTGAGGGAGCTTCTGTTAGTCTGAGCTGCAGTTTGAGAACACAAAAAATACTTTCCAATGTGTTTTTCTATCACAATGACAAACTTATTCAAAATGATCCCCGAGGGGAGCTGAAGATCTCTGCAGTGTCAAAGTCTGATGAAGGTTTCTACAAGTGTCAGTACTCAGGAAGAGAGTCAGCACAGAGCTGGATGTCAGTTAAAGGTGAGCAGGATCAAAACATTTGATGGAGTTTTATAAACCAATGACTGAGAATGAACGTTAGATTGTCTGATTTAACTCTCAAAGTCACCTGGCCCTATTTTATAAATGCATTTATTTATAAGATTATAATTTACGAATAATTGATTGCTGTTTGTTGTTATAGTAACTGTGTCAGGAGCTGACAGCTCTTCATCTCCTGTGTGGTTGATTGTTGGACTGGTTTGTGGAGTCTCTCTCATTATTATTCTCCTGCTCTTGTTGTATCGCTGCAGACAGTCCAAGTGTAAGAGCCTCTTTTCTGTTATTATTATTATTGTTATTATTATTATTAGTAGTAGTAGTATTGATATTGACATTTCATTGAGTATCTGTCACGTTTAGTAAACTAAAACACAACTTTATCACAGAACTTAGAAAGTTATCCAAATAAAAAAAACTAGGAAACCAAATTTCTACAAATCTTATTAAAACAAACTATGATGAAGGATGTGACAGTAAAGGAAGATTGAGGCAGTCTATAAAACACAGGATAATGAGATGATGGGAAACAGGTGGGAACACAGTGATAACTAATGCCCCTTTTCCATTAGTACAGGGGTGGGCAACTCCAGGCCTCGAGGGCCGGTGTCCCTGCAGGTTTTAGATGTGTCCTTGAACCAACACAGCTGATTTAAATCTAAATTAGGTCCTCAACATGTCCTGAAGTTCTCCAAAGGCCTGGTAACGAACTAATCATGTGATTCAGGTGTGTTGACCCAAGGTGAGAACCTCTATAACCTGCAGGAGTCCGGCCCTCGGGGCCTGGAATTGCCCACCTCTGCATTAGTACCTACTTGGATCAACTCACAACTATTTGAATCGGATTGACTGGTTTTGTGTTACAGTCAAGTACCACCTAATGTGTGTGGTCGCCCTAATAGCAACATGGCTGAGCATCCTGTGACGTAATTAGTATGCGTCACACACATTACAATGAAGGTTGACGTTGAGGCGATGATATACCTGCTGCTCAGTCTGTGGATTTTCGTCACACTCTGGGACCACGGTGTTGCTTTTGTAGCTGTTTTCCTCATTGCTGGGTTTCAAAAATGGCTGTTTTGATTTTCATCAACGTAATACTCTCATAAGTCATTGAGTGACGCCACTGAGCAGTCAATCAGTGGGATGCAGGCTGTTGACGTCACATTTTGGGATTGCCTCGGATCGCCTGGAACTCTGGCTGAGTAAATACTGAAAAAGTACCTGGTAACAGGCACTATGACCTGATGGAAAACCCTGAAAACCATGGTGACCTGACCTGAGTAGTTACTAATGGAAAAGAGGTTAACAGAATGACTATGGGGGATGTAAAACTAGACCCAAGATACAGACGAGAACAGAGACCAAAATAAAACAGGAAATGACTGACACTGAGATCTGGACTAAGACATACGAGCTTGACGCAGACAGCAGACAAAACATGGAGACCAGAGAGAAAGAACAGAGTGAGAACACGAGGGTATAAACAACCTCTCATTAACCAAATAGACAGATAACCATAATGTAAACATAACATCATAATAATAGAAAGCCCTAATGTCAACAATACAAAATACAGAACTATTTTCTGTATTTGATCAAGAATGATCAAAAATAGAAAAACAGAGAAACCAAAACATCAAAACCCGGGTCAACCATTCAGGGACCTTGAAGGAAGCACAGGCAGGAAGTTACCTGCTACACATTGGTCGTGTCCAAATTCATGGGCTGCATCCTCCTGAGGACCCGGCCTTTGCGGTCTACGTGGGCCGGGTCCTCAGAAGGTCGGGTAGGCCGGAAGTAAACGGCCGTGAAATTGGACGGTCTAGCCTTCTGATTAGCGGCACCGCTGTCTCGGTGGAGTTTAATAAACTCAGCCGTCTGTTCCTTGCTATCTAAAATATAACAGGACACTGGCGTAAATTCTCAACTGTCTCATACTTCTGTTTAATCAGTTTTCTGTTTGACGTTTAGTCAGCTGTGTAGAAACCAAGGAGGAACCCACCCGGGGGATAAGTTTTATTTTATCTAATCTAATCTAATAACTTTAATCTCAGCCAAACCGATTTACTCGCGAACAAACAAAACACTGAAAAAAGCCTAACAATAACATTTTTAGGTTGTCTAAGTGACTTATATATTACGTTTAACCCGAGCAGCGAAAGTCCGCGGTGATCTGAAAATGATGTGCCGGGAGTTGTGCCGTTCTCGGCCGCATCAGTAACCCTCGAGCTCCCGGCTTGCTATCGAGCTGGTGGGTAACAGACGTCTCCGAAAACGTCGAAGCACTTTTGCAAATATGCGATATCTCGATAAACCGAGCAGATATTTGATGTTTACACAGCTACTTTCTCACCTGAAAATATGTTAAAAGTTTATTTTGTGACCCAGAAAGATTAGTATGAGTAATTTTAAAACTTAGTAGCGGCCGCCATTGTTGGAAACTGGAGTTTGGCTGGGCCGCAGTATGAATTCTGGGATATGGTAGGCCACGAATGACACACCCGACCCATCCTTCAAATTCGGGGAAAAGGAGGACACATTTGTCGGCTGCATTCAGAGGAGTCTACGAATTTGGACAGCCTTCGGCGCGTCGCTGTGACGTAATCGGCCTACAAATGCGGCCTCAGGAGGATGCAGCCCATGAATTTGGACACGACCATTGTTACCTGTTGCACCTCCAACTGTGACATGGCAGCTGAAGGGTCATCAGCTGGGAGTCACCCTTCATTGAAGTTTTGCTCCATTAATCGTGGAACATCTTGTGGTGGTGGAACAATGGGTGGAGGTCTCCCTACTGTCCCTGTAGGACACTTGTCTTCGCCACATCTGGTCTTTCCAGATCTCCATTAACCTTCACATGACGTAGGTTCAGTTTGTGCTCTGCAGTTTTTCAAAGAACATTTATCAAAATCTAGTTGGACAAACATCTAAATAACCAACTGACTACATGCACAAAAGATCAGAAACAAACAGGATTTTACAACCTGATTGTATCTTTAACTCGACTGAAAGAATCCACAAATGTTGTTTCATATCAGAACAACACAAACAGTATCACCATGATGGGTTCATGGTCTGAAAATATCTGATAGTCCTGTTGTTGATTTAAACACAACTATTGAAACTCTCTAAAAGGTTTTTCTGTTTTTTTATTTATCTTTGAAAAATGTGTCATGTTGGTTTTCATGTGTGAGACACTGAAACACTGGTGCAGTATATCATGTGAAAAGCACAGAGCAGCTAGAGATGAAACAGTCTTTTAATTTAAGGAAACTGGCACCATGCCATTGGTTTACAATTGTGTAACTAAAATATGAACATTTCAGGTGCAGATAAACCCCCAGATGTCATTTACTCTAATATTGAACTTGAAAACTTTGGAAATAAGTGTGAGTACACAAAACATATACAATGTAGAAGAAAAGCCTGGAAAGTTTTTGAAATATTTAAAAATGTATTAAATGTTTTTCTTTTGTGGATTTGATCATCTTAACAGGGAAGCATCATAAACCAGAGCAGAGTGCTGTTTACTCTGAGGTGAAGACGGGAGCTGCAGGTACAGTCACAACAGTCTCATTCAGTGTTTGTACTTGAATGTGTCATCACATCATTATATTGCAGGTAATTATAGGTCAACATGGAGTTTAGTTATTCACTTACTAATCAGTGTTTCAGCTTTACTGAATCACAGGATCCACAGATTCTGACCCAGACCTTAATCACAAAACACACACATGCACAGATGAAGTGTCACAGGCAACAAATAATTTCACTTAGGTTTCTTTCACTGTAGTTGTAAAAAGTTTAAATTTCAAATGTATCCAACATCTTTGTATCATATCTGTGCTGAACAAATGTGTCCTGAGCTCCGACTTCTCTTTTAGAGGACAGTCTGATGTATGTTGAGGTCAAACAGCCCAAAAAAGAAAAAGCCAAGAAAAACAAAGGTGAGCAAAGTCTGCCATCATCTCCACTGAATATTGTTCAACATGTTTATCTGATCTTAAAATGTAAATCTGTTTATTTTGCAATTTATACTTAGGTATTCACAAGTATTCATTACATGGCTAATTAAATCAATCTTACTCTTTGCTTTAGTGCAGACATCAAGTATCCTCCTGGTTAATGATATTATTGTTTTCAATGATCTTCTCTTCATTCACAGGAAAATCAAGTCCTGCAGCTGATGCAGCAGTTTATTCTGAAGTCACATCAGGAAGCTCTCTCAGTAATTCTGCTGCCATGCAGGATGATTTATTCTTCACATTATTAAATGTATTCAGCTCATAATATCTTTACATGTTGGAAATCACTTTGTCTTTCTGTGCTTGTCTTACAGGTCAGTGAGGAGAGCTGTAGCAGCAAAGCCAAGAAGAAGCTTTTTATGAAGCCACTCTTGCTCCTCTGCTCCCCAAATATCAGACATGCTCAGCTTTATGTACAGTTACAATATTACATCATAATATCATATAGAGTTAGTACTCTCTTATTGCATAAAGCATACTATGTTATATATAGTCAGCTGTTTTTATATTCTTAATTAAATAAAGAAGTCAACAGGTTTTTTTTGTAAGTTTCTCCACATGGTGCAACACCAAATTCAGATAGCATAGGAAGCTACAGAACTGGAAGATCAGATTTATGTTCATAAATCAAATGAATCCATAAAGAGACATGTATGGGCAGAACTTTGTGCCATCAGAAACTGAATTTGAATAAGTTAAATTCGAATTTGAATTGCTCGGATTGAATCTGAATTGCTCAACTTGAATAAAAGCTTCTAAAACAACAATATTTTTAACATTTAAAACAGATTTGAAGGATGGGTCGGGTGTATCCTTCGTGGCCCAACCTATTCCAAAATTCATAGTGCGGCCCAGCCAATTCCAGTTTCCAAGAATGGCGGCAGCTACTAAGTTTTAATATTACTCTTATTAATCTTTCTGGGTCACAAAATAAACTTTTAAGATATTTTCAGGCGAGAACGTAGCTGTGTAAACTTCAAATATCTACTCTGTTTATCAAGACATCACATATTGGCAAAAGTGCTCCGTTTTGTTACCCACCAGCTCGATAGCTAGCCGGGATTTCAAGGCTCACAAGAGCCGGCGAGAACACCGAACTCCCCGGCACATAGTTTTCAGATCCCCGCAGTCTTTGGCTACTCAGGTTAAACATGATATAAGTCACTTAGATCAGCGGTCCCCAACCTTTTTTGCGCCACGGACCGGTTTATGCCCGGCAATATTTTCATGGACCGGCCTTTAAGGTGTCGCGGATAAATACAACAAAATAAAACTAGTACCGGTACCGAAAAAAAGAAGATTTATTCATAACACACGTGAAAAGACCCAGGAAAACCGAGTTAACGATAAAAACGATAACAAAATAACGCTGAAAACCGATAAAAACCCTGAAAACCATACATTTCACACCTGAGCCTCAACTCTCGCGGCCCGGTACCAAACGACTCACGGACCGGTACCGGTCCGAGGCCCGGGGGTTGGGGACCGCTGACTTAGATGACTTAAAAAAATTATTTTTTTGGCTTTTTTCAGTGTTTTATTTGTTCCTGAGTAAATCATTTTGACTGAGAGTAAAGTTATAGTTTTTACACAGCTGAATAAACGTCACACAAAACTGATTAAAAAGTGTGAGATGGTAGAATTTACTCCAGTGTCCTGTTATATTTTAGATAGCAAGGAGCAGACGGCTGAGTTTATTATTAAACTTTACTGAGACAATCTGCAAATTTCATTAAAATTTAATAAACTATCATCTTGTCTTTATTCTTAGTTAGCACATATCTTAAACACAACATACGTTTTACGTCCAATGGATGCATGATCTGATTAGTCAACTATCAAAATAGGCATTTGTGGCAGCCTTAGTCTGAAGTCATAAAACAAGAATTGTGTATATTTTTTGATTGGTGTATTTTAAAACTGGAAACATGACGATAGAGAACAACCTCTTTGTTCTTCTGAGCAGTCAGTCGTCCTTACGCGTGTTTAACACACTGTCTATTCTGCTGTTCACCTTTTTATCAGAGGAAACTGAAACATCTCATGATTTCTGGCTGTGCCTGTGGGTTGAGCCACAAATCTTCTGTTCAGCAGGTTTGATGTTTTCAGCAAACTTCACACAGCAGAGGAAACAAGGAATTCAAAGAGCACTGTGGGAATTTCATAAGCAGCTGTTTTCCCGATTGTTGATTTGTGATTTGCTCATTTAGTCCTTCTGTGTTCAGCTTGTTTGCTACCTGATGTGTTACTACAATATTTTAAGTTATTTATTGCAAGTATTCATTATCAAAAATACATTAAGTCATCGTTTAAGGTCGTTTTGTGTAGTACTTTAGCACAAAATATAATCACTGGGTTGTGTTTGGAGTTGGTTGCCAACAGAGGGAGTAATTTTATTATGACTTCATCTGCTTGGCTGGATGTTAAATATTAGAAGATAAAAGTTGAAGACTTTAACTTCAGAGTCTATTATTTGCCATGTCATGTTGCAATAAATAAATACAATAAAACTGTGTCTGTAAATAACAAAGTGTGATGAGCCTTAAAAGTGAAAGAGGATGAATTATTTCTTCTGAGCAGCCTTCAGTGCTGTCGTCACTTGGTGGAAATAATTTTAGTATCACACTCTGTGTTAGTTAGTAGCATTTGTAGCATATGTATTTTGTTTGTATGCTTTTATTTTGAAAAGTAGTTTTGTTACTTCCTAACCTCATCCTCCCAATGAAGGCAGTGAGGTAAACTTCAACTTAGAGCAAAGAGGACATAAAGGAAGTCGTGCCAGGAGGCCGTGGAGCTGCTTCTTTGGAACCAGTGTCAGACCTGGAGGAGGAGCCAGACCCAGTAACAGGTGATTTACAACTGATAGACGACAGAGTATATCTTTACCATATTATTGCAATTTATTTAAGGCTGTTGTCACCATATGCAGACTACACTCTTGCACTGCTAGTTTGCTCTGTGTGATTTTATTTTTCATTGCATGGCTTGTTTTTATTGTTTCATTTGGGATGAGTTCATCTTTTAGTTGGCTTTAAAATACAGGAATTAACTGTAGATAAATATAATTTTATTAACTACTGCTCTGTATGCCTTTACTGCCATCCCTTTAAGCTGCTCTTGTCTTCTGTATCTCTTTTTACACCTACATGTGTGTAAATGACTGTTGGTGGTTACTTTCTATCCTCCCAGAGGCTTTTTTTTTTATCCACTGAAATGCCTCGTGGTTTGTGACCACCTAGAAAAGAGGAAATGCAGCCTGTGGTTTCAGCCTGAAGCCTTCTGTGTTACAGATGTGCTGTTTTATGTTATCAGCTCATAGAAGAGAATTAACAGGGAATTCACACAAAGGTCACAGTGGGAATTTCACTTTGTTCTCTGTGTGCATGACACATGTTTATATGTGCTCCCTGTACCTGAATAACAGTAATAATTATAATTAATTATTACTGTTATTATGATTATCACTGGTACATATAAGTATCGATGAAAGTGTGTGACAGCAGATTAAAAATGGTGTCACTGCAGTGATGACACAAGCTAAACTAAAGGGGAAAAAAATGACGTGCTGTGAAACCATGAAAATAAATTTCTCACACTGCCTTCATACAACTGCCTTCAACTATCACCACAAAACAGGCATTTCAAAACTTTTGCTCCAGGTTTTTGGTATTTTTTAGGTTAATCTTAAAGTATCACATCTACCCTGTCAATGTTAATAACTGTTAATAAGTTCACTACATCACCACCATCACTCCTATTAATGGAGCCCACTCATCCCCAGACTCTGAATCCCGAAGGCTTTTCAATCAGATCTTTGAAGTATTCCTTCTACTGCTTACAATATCCTCAGTTGACATCAGCAGTGCTCCAGATGTACTATAAACTTTTTACTCTCCTACCACACCTAACCTTTAGTTTCAGCTGCTGCCAGGGTTGCAGTCTGCTTGGCCTGCCTGTACCTGTCAGCCTCCCACAAGCTGATAAAGCCTGAGAGTTTGACATCTTCAACTTGATGGCTGTCTTTACCTCTTAAGTCTACCATCTGGAATACCTACACGACAGGCGCCAACAACCTTGCAGCAGCAGCTCTGTGCAGCTGCCTCAGAAATAGAGAAGAAGAACACGATGCAGTCAGATCCCCAGCCTCCTTCAGAATCCTGATCCAACTCACCACCAGGTGGCGATCATCTCAGCTTCTTGCTTCATCTGAGAGTCCAGAACATAGGGCTACAGATCTGACCATTTGATTACAAAAGTGATCATCCTTCGATCTAGGGTGTCCTGGTGACATGCGCTCCTCAGGTTCAAAGTTGGTGTTCATTATGGTCAAACTGTGATTAGCACATTAGTCTAATAACAAAACATCACACAGGTTCAGCTGATGCAGAAGGTGAGATGATTCTCACATTATGGACATGTGGCAAAAAGCAAAAACTGGTCTGGTGCTGATTTTTGCTGTCAGCTGTTTTGCCTGTTTAGCTCTGGGGCAATGATGCATCAGCTTTATGTATTCTTGAAGTCAACCCACCATGTGTCATTACACAAGGGAGGCACTTAAAGCTCAAGTCGAGCAAGGTGGACCAGAGAATAGGGCTGTACCTGACTTACTTCTAGACATTTCTCACAGTGAACTAGCAACCAAACAACTGGCTTCCTCATCTAAGTACTTAAAAAAACCCAATATTTATTTATTTATTTTTGTTTTGCTTTATTTTCTTTCTGATACAGCTTACCGTGGTTGTGCCAAGTAGATTTCATCACAAGGTTTTGAAGACATCCCACAATCAGAACATTTGGGTGTTCATAAGGCTTACAATTATATTCAGAACTATTTCCTTTGTCCTTGACTGAAGAAAGATGTATCTGGTAACATGTTTGCCAGATACATGACACATGTGACATGTTTACAACATGTCACATGTGTCAACCAGACTAAAAAGCTGTCTCCTATTCCAGGGATTGAAATGATCCAGGGATCAGCGACTGACGCTGATAGCGCAACGATCCAGTGACGAGTAGCACAGTGCTGCCTATTTAAATAGGGCTCAGGATTACGAAGATAGGCAGCAGGTGTGGAAATGGCAGGTGCGTGGGCCAGGAGCAGGAGCCTCTAATGTGCACCCCCTCCAGTAGGAGAGAGAGAGAGAAAAAGCAAAACAACAAAAACACATGTTGCCTAATTCGGGATCAGCTGGTGAGGCACAGGGACCATGACAGTTCTGCTGTCCATGCTGTCCATGTGCCCATTTCCACAGTGTGGAAATAATGATGGTTTTTTGAAACAGGGAAATGTGTAAAAAAAACCTTTCCTGTTCCACCTGTGCTGATGGCAGAGACTGCAGAAATTCAATCATCTGCTGCTCTGTGAGTTCCACCTGTTGACATCCTTTTGGGAACTCTGCCACTGATCAGTATCCATTGCTGCCAACTACGTAGAGGCTTATGTGGTTCCTGGGCTTGATGGGTTCTGTCATCATGTTCATTAAAAAAATGTTTCATGAATATTTGCTCTGACTGAACTTTTGAAGGCTAGACCAGTGTGAAGTTTGTCTCATTTTAAGCTTTAGATGATAAAACTTTCCTGTTCTATTCTGTTTTCTCTTCTGGGTCTGAAAATAACACGCTCAGACAAAAACTGGTTCACCCGAAAGACAAAACTCCAAAACACAGACTTAACAGTGTGGTGTATGCTGTACAGTGCAGCGAGGAATACCCAGACCTCTACATTGGAGAGACCAAACAGCCACTTCACAAGCGCATGGCACAACATAGAAGAGCCACCTCCACGGGACAAGACTCAGCTGTCCATCTGCATCTTAAGGTCAAAGGTCACTCTTTCGAGGATGCCAATCTTCACATTTTGGACAGAGAGGACAGATGGTTTGAAAGAGGAGTGAAAGAAGCCATCTATGTCCACTGTGAGTGACCATCTTTGAACAGAGGCGGTGGTTTACGACACCAACTCTCTGCCATCTATAATCCAGTTTTGAGTTCCCTCCCCAGACGTCTTAACGCCCACTCACATCCTGGGCCATCTGACCTCAGGAATTCGCATGATAAGGTGGGGCCAGGTTTCACAATGAACTCACCCGAAACTCTGGCTGATTGGGACCCACACCCAGTTTCACACCTTGGCTCAGGCGATTAGAGGATCATCAGGGGGTCCTTTTGTCCCTCTGTGGGGGGAAACTCCCACTAGGTTTATATCTGGGACTCTCCACCATTTGACCTTAGAACTGAAGAAGCTTCTCGGATGAGAGGTGAAACGTCTTCAAGCAACTTAAAGAAGTCCAGACGCTTTTCTTTGCAAGCTCCTTTGACGATTTGTAAAACATGTATGAAAATAACATGTTTGTCAGCATCAGTGGTGTGAAGCATGTGTGGCAGAGCTGAGAGAGATTCTCTGTTTGTTTTGATACAATGTGATGGTAAAATAATGTTTGCCTGCTGGCTTTCACAGAGGTGTTATATCTGTCACTGTGAGTCATCACTGAGCTGCCGAGCTCTCTTCAGTAACACAATGATGACTTAACTATCTTTTTCTTCTGCTGCAGAATTAAAATGAGGAAGAACAATTTAAGCTAAATATGTGTGTTGCCTTCCGGAAAACATGTTTTATCTCTGACAGCTGGCAGCAGAGAGAGCAAGATGCAAATTTTTAAAAACTCAGTTTTTAATCTTTGCTGGTTGTCATCTCTTGTAGGAATGAATTGTTATTGATTATCCACTTCCTCTTTCCTCTCTCAGTTATTATGTTAAAAGCATCTTGCTAAATATGTAATATGTTATGTATGTCTATGCATGTCATGTATGTGGGCATATGGCAGCACGGTGGTTAGCACTGTTGCCTCACAGTAAGAAGATCCTGACTTCAATTCCACCATCAGGCCGGGGTCTTTCTGTGTGGAGTTTGCATGTTTTCCCCATGTTTGCATGGGCTCTCCCCGGGTTCTCCGGCTTCCTCCCACAGTCTAAAGACATGCATTCTGTGGTTAATTAAAAAATCTAAATTGCCCATTTAGATTGTGAATGTGCGACTGGTTGTCTGTCCCTGTGTGTTACCCCTGCAACAGACTGGTGACCTGTTCAGGGTGTTCCCCACCTGGGATAGGCTCCAGCACCCCCAGCGACCCTGAAAAGGATAAGCGGAAGCGAATGGATGAACACATGTATTTAGTTACCAAGTATATTTTAGTTTGTACAAGATGTGCATTCAGATTATTTATTCAGATTCTTATTTGTTTATTTACTTTCTGGCTCTTTGAAAAATCGCATCAAAATGGACTAACAATGAGGTGGAGTTGTTGCTGCGAAAGTACAAAATTGCAAAAGCAAGTGAGAATTAAAGAATTTGAAGAAAAGCTATCTGAAGCATGTACAAACAGATATTAATCTTTAGTAGGGCTGTCAAAACTGAGAGCAAACAAAACAACTGCTGTATAATGCCCTCTGCTAGCTTAGTTTAATTGGTCACATGACTGCATCACATGACTAAAACGCGTCATCGTTTTAAAAAGTCTCAGTTTACGCAGTCCACACCGTGCCGCGAAAACTGCGTTTTTCAAATTTATCCACTTTAGAGAGCGTTTTCAATTTTCCTTGACCGAAAAGGCCGTCTCAGTGTGGACGGAAGGCCAAAAGTGAGACAAAAAGTTGTTTTTGTGTTCCATCCCCATCCAGGAGTGCATCCTTGACGGCGTTTTCAGTCAAGGAAAGCTGAGCTTTTTGAAAACGCTCTCCAAAGCGGATACATTTGAAAATGTCGTTTTCGCATCGCAGTGTGATAGCTTTTGTTCAAATTCTTTAATTCTCACTTGCTCTTGCAACTTTGTAATTTTGTGTTACTCGCAGCAACAACTCCACCTCATTGTTAGTCCATTTAAAAAACTCTGTGCTTTTCCTCTGTGCTGGGCCTCAGTTTGCCGCGACATTTCAAAGAGCTGGAAAGTAAATAAGTGGGAGACAGAAATGTATTGCTTTTCACGCATGCGCAGTACTGGAACGTAAGTGTTTTTGGCCGTTTCAATGTAGAGGAACAACTCAGTGAAAACGCATGAAATCAATAGTATGGACGCGGAGCGTTTTCAGATGAAAACACCGTTTTCAAATCTATCCAGGCTAGTGTGGACATGGCCAAAGTGAATTTACTGTCTGCTCACACATTAGCTCTAGTGTGTATGTGGCAGCTATTACACCTCTTTATGTGTAAACGGGGAACAGGAAGTTCAGTCAAATAAAACTGTTTAACACAATAAAGCAATGCACGGCTGTTGCTGTGCTTTGTATAATTGCTCAGTATGCATCATTCACTCAAGTTACTGCTGCTACAGGACTTAAAAACAAAGTTAAACATCAATTTTAAAAATAAATCATGTAATTAATGTAACAGTGCTGGAGTCATTGGGATGGCTGTAGCTGAGGAGGCAGAGCAGCTAGAATCTTCTAATAATCAGAAGGGTTCAGGTTCAGTTCCTTCAAGTCAGAAATACTTCAGGTTTAGTAATAGAACAGGTTTGAATAGAAAACAAAAATGGAACCACACAAGAAACAAGCTAATCTGCTGCAGTCGAAGCTACAATGCTGTTTGAGCTCAGTGTGAAAAGGAAGGAAGCAGAAAGAGTCAGAAGAAGTTACACTCGTATCTATATAAATAACAACATCTCTTTCTTCTGCTTAATTTTTAGTACAAAGTAAAACAGTTAAAGCAGCAGAGCTGGATGTGAGGATGAGGCGCTCTTTGCTCAGCGTGCTGGAGTTATTCTGTAAGTACATCACTGACTTTCTCTGTTTAATGATTAAAGAAACTATTTAAATATCATGAGGAAGTGAAAAGGTTTGTCTAAGAATGTGATTGGTGCTGACTAGGCTCATTTTAACATTGTGTGGGATACACTGTTGTTTTACATCTAAAGTTTATAGTTTATGAGCTCAGAAACTGATTTGAGGATGAACATCAACTGAAAATGCACATTTTTCAAAGAGTTGGATGATGTTTCAATCTTGATTTTAGGGCTCAGTACACTCTTCTATGGAAATGCAGAAGGTAAGATTTTGCTTTTTTTTTTCTTTTCTTCCTGTTTATAAAATCTGAACAGTATCGATCTGTATCTGTTAGGGGTGCAACGATACTCGTATCGATATTGAACCGTTCCATACAGTGCTTTCGGTTCCATACGCATATGTATCGAACAATACAACATTTTTAATTTATTTTATCAACTTTTCTTCTGAGGATGCTGTCTGTGTTGAGCGCTCAGTGGATCTGCGTCGAGTGCAGATCCACTGAGCGCAGCACAAGCTATCAAGACAGAAGCTAAGCTCGTTGCAAGTTGCAACATGACAAATTGAACCTCCCCCACCCTCATTCAGATCTGGCCTTTGGAACTATTTTGGTTTTCATGTGAAGCATGACCCTGAAGATAAGCGCGTCATGGACAAGAGTAAAACAGTATGTCGAATGTGCCATGCAATGCTCAATTACATGGGTGGGAACTAGTGCGTTAGCACAGTTAGCTCGTTAACGTGTTGACGCTGTCCAGCCCCACGCACGGGGCGATCCGCGGTAGCTCGTTAACGGAGATTTGCCGTTCAGATTAACGCTGACAGCACTAGTGGAAGCACAATGAATATGACTGCACATCATCCTAGTGCAAAAACGAGTGGAAGCAGACAAAAACAACAAGCATGCATGCTACAAACTTTACCCGAGTCATTTAGACAGCCGTTAGCACATGATTCTCCTTATGGGGACCTGATATGTTTAATATGCTGCTGAGAATATAGCCCAGAAGAAGCGTATAGTATAGCTTTTATTTTGGAAAGAGCCATTTCTCTGTAATAAACTCTCTTTTCCAAAGATGAGTGATTTCTCGATCAGATAGATTTATTATTTTATCCCTTTGTTGTTTCAGCAACATTAAATTTAAAAACTGTACGTTTGAGTTAAAATATATATTTATAATTTTAATAAATGACAAATTAAAAAAGCATGAACATTTTTTTGTATCGAAAAAATATTGAACCGTGACACCAAAATATCAAACCGAACCGTGAATTTTGTGCATCGTTGCACCCCTAGTATCTGTCATGATCCTGGATTTTGGACCAAGCATTTCAGTTTTGGACTCTCAGCATCTGTTTGATATTCTCTGTTTCACTTGGTTTGTTGTAGTTTTTCAGTTTTTAGTTTTTCTAATATTAAACTTTTTCTTAGATTATGTTTTCATTCATATTCTGTGTGTATAGTTATCTTTTCAGTTATTCTTCAAGCTTGTTTCCAATCCTCCTGTGTTTCCTGAGTCTAGTCTGTGTGTCTGTTAAATCTCCTGTGCTTAGTCAGACTTGTCTTCATGTTTGTTTACCTTTTGTCTGGGTCAAGTTTGTGTCTTAGTCTCTGCTTCAGTGTTTATGCTTCCTGTTTTATTTTGACAGTCCCTTGTCTTGTTTTCAGGTGTTTCTTCGCTTTGTCTTGTCTCCCCGATTTAGTTCCCTGATTACTACATGTTAGAGCCAATCTATAGAGAAATATTAGTTTAGTTTAGTTTAATGTGTTGGGTAAGAAAACATTAGATCACATGTGTGGTAGCAGGTTAGAATGAGCCAGGACGGCAATGGAAATGTGCACTGAAGCAGCAAATTGTTTTTTGAACGTGACATCGTTTGTTTGTATGTACGAGTCAGAAATAAATCTGGACATCTCATATTAAGAAGTGGAAGAATTATGTTTTCAAAGCTTGGGAGAGAAATTCGCCACTACACTACATGTGTGTACTTCAGCCTTTGTCGTGATGTTTCTCATAGTTATTTTCCCTGTTTGTTCTGTATCTCTTGGTTAGTATCTGAGTTTTTTGCACTCAGCCCTCTCTGGGTTTTCGGTTTTAATGTGAAGTTTCATCAGTAAAGCTGTTTTGAGTTTAGTTCTGCTTCCACTGAACTAACTGTTGTTAGAAATGGCTGTTATTCTAAAACAATTCATGATTTTTTATTTTATTTTTTTTTTGGTAAAACTCATTGAGTAAAAGCTTAAAGTCTGCACTTCAGTCACATTAATTATTTGATTTACAATTGACTGTGGTGGTGAACAGATGCAGAACTGCAAATCTAGTAAAACATAATGGCCTTTTTAAAATTCTCACTAAACCTGCAGTGACAATAGTTCTCTTGTTTTGGGGGGATTTTTTTTAAAAAATTTTTTTGTATTTCTAACTTACAGTACATGACAAGGCCACACTAACAGCAGAAAGCACAACCATACCAGCAGGGGGCAGTGTGACACTGACCTGTGATGTGAAGGAATCTACTGACTTAAAATATGAGTGGTTCAGACAAACGTCATCTGAAGAAAAGTCCATAATAACTGATGAATCAGGCAGAGTGATCTCTGTGTCTGAAGGAGGCACGTACACCTGTAGAGCTGAAGGGGAAAATATCATCATTACAGAAAGTGACTCAGTCACGGTTCAGGAAACTGGTGAGTTTGAACATTTCACTTGAACTAAAACATTTTTTCTGTTATTATTGTTTTTGTTGTTGTTGTTGTATTTGAGGTATTTTTAAAGACAAATCAGAATTTATTCACATAATTATGATAAAAGCTGCTGCTGGAAACAACTTTTTCTATTATCTTTTTTTTTGTTCCCTGTTTTTATTTTGTTGTTGTTTCTTTTCTTCTTCTTTTTTTAACAATATTTGTTTGTTGAACAGTTTCGGCTGTTGTGAAACTGCAGCACAGCTGGTCTCAGATATTCACTGGTGAGACAATCACTCTCAGATGTGAGATTCAGGGAGGGGAAGGAGCTCAGTGGACGTATGAATGGAGAGCAGCCAAGTTAAACACACCTCCAACATCCAATGAATACAGAATCATCAGAGCTACTGAGTCTGTCAGTGGAGGATACAGCTGCCGGGGCAGAAGGGACTATTTCTTCTCAGAGTGGAGTGATATCATCACACTGACTGTATCATGTAAGATCTTTCATCCAGAGTGTCTAAATAAGGAAAAAGCACTTCTTTTTTCTTACAGCTTTATAACTGTCTTTCATGTTGGTCAGTAAAATGTTTAGTTTTTATTCCCATATGGAAAAGATATATATAAATCTTATAAAGTTTGTATCTGTCTTGTGTGAAACTTGTATGAAAAGCATACAAGAGTAAAAACAGATATAAGATCCCTTGAAAAATTATATAATGAAACTTGTATGTTTTGGATACTTACTAAAACAATATATGAAAGTAATGAGAAAGTGGCCACTTTCATGAGTAAATCATGTAAGCCTTATATGATTTACTCATGAAAGTGGCCACTTTCATGAGTTAAGTCATATAAGTTTTTACTATTCCTTTTCCATATGGGTTCCAACAACAAAAACCTGAACAGCAGCTTTTTATTCACAGTGAAGAAATATAGGATGCTGGAAAATGACACAGACCTTAGTGTGGGAACCGTGTCACTGATGACTGATGGTCACAGTTCTCTAACAATAACAGAAACCTACAGTGCTTTGAATCTCCTTGTTTTCCGTGTGTTAAATGCTGTGTTTGTATTTAATCTGATTTTATTATTATAGCCAAATAACAAGGATAATGATCCACTGATGTTGGCACATAGGCTCCGTATAAATATGATGCAGCTTCCTCAGGAATAATAGACACCGTTCAGTGTAGCGTCACTTTTAGTGTAATATTAAAGAAAAATGCAGAGAGGACACAAAACCTCTAAAAGTTATTTGTTTGTGCATCATTGATCATTTCTATAACAAAGTCCTTCGTGAAACAATCTGACAATCTGATGAACTTTTTCCTTTAATTACAACAGCAAGTAAACCCAGAGCCACACTGACAGCACACAGTTCAGTCATACCAGTAGGGGGCAGTGTGACACTGAGCTGCTCTGTGGAGGGCTCTGCTGGCTGGAAGTTTGACTGGTTCAGGCGTGATTCAGAGTTTTCTGGAGCTCAGAAAATAGGAGCTGGAACATCAGAGCACACGATCAGTATTTCAGAAGGAGGCATCTATTACTGCAGAGGAGGGAGAGGAGATCCAGTTTTCTCCACAGAGGACAGTGCTCCAGTTACAATTCAGAAACAAGGTGAGGCACAAATAATTAAAAGTAAGACTTGATAACTGTCAATTATATATATACATATTATTCCATCTTGATTTTTTATTTGAAATATTTGTGTTTGTTTATTTGTTTGTTGAACAGTTTTAGCTGCTGTGAAACTGCAGCACAGCTGGTCTCAGATATTCACTGGTGAGACAATCACTCTCAGATGTGAGATTCAGGGAGGTGAAGGAAAGGTGTGGAAATATGAATGGACAGCACCCAACACAAACAGCCCTCCAACATCCAGTGAATACGGGATCAGCAGATTTTCAGTGTCCCACAGTGGATACTACTCATGTCGGGGTAGCAGTGACTATCTCTTAACAGGATGGAGTGATGCCTTCAGACTGAGAGTTTCATGTGAGTTGGACCATGATTCATGCTGACATTTCATGTTTTAATGTTTACATCTGTCTACTACTCTTTGGTGTTCATTCAAAACTGAACTGGTATTTGAAGTTTGAATATTTATTTTGTTATTAATTAATTAATTTTGTTATTGTTATTTTCCCTGAACTAAATGATAATATGATGTATGTTTTCCTTTATCTTCAACAGCAAGTAAACCCAGAGCTACACTGACAGCACAAAGTTCAGTCATACCAGCAGGGGGCAGTGTGACACTGAGCTGCTCTGTGGAGGGCTCTGCTGGCTGGAAGTTTGACTGGTTCAGACGTGATTCAGTCTCTTCTAAATTTCAGCTCATGAGAGGAAATGAAGGAAAAACAGTTATTCATGTCTCACAAGGAGGTCTGTACCACTGCAGAGGAGGGAGAGGAGATCCAGCTTTCTACACAGAGGACAGCAGTGACGTCACAGTTACAGAAACTCGTGAGATTAATAATTTTATTGCTGCCAAACTGAGAGATGTTATTTTGTGTTCTGTGCTAACAATTTTATTCAACAACGGTTAGTTAATTAAACTTGAGATGAGAGACAACTCCTGACAAATAGAAGATTCCGTCTTTTTTTTTTTTATCTTCATGTTTCTTTTTGTCTCTAACTGGATATTTTCCTGTGAACAGTTCCCAGTAAGCCCACTGTGACCCTGCAGCCATCCTGGACTCAGATATACAGCGGTGAGACAGTCACTGTCAGATGTGAGATTCAGGGAGGGGAAGGAGCTCAGTGGACGTATGAATGGAGAGCAGCCAAGTTAAACACACGTCCAACATCCAATGAATACAGAATCATCAGAGCTACTGAGTCTGACAGTGGAGGATACAGCTGCCGGGGCAGAAGGGACTATTTCTTCTCAGAGTGGAGTGATATCATCACACTGACTGTATCATGTAAGATCTTTCATCCAGAGTGTCTAAATAAGGAAAAAGCATTTTTTTTCTCACAGCTTTATAACTGTCTTTCATGTTGGTCAGTAAAATGTTTAGTTTTTATTCCAACAACAAAAACCTGAACAGCAGCTTTTTATTCACAGTGAAGAGAACAAAACATATGAGAGTAACTTCTCTGCTGTGCAGCTCTAATACATGAAAGATGAAATGCAGAACAAATGCTGGATCTGTCTCAGCTGCTCCACCACATCCACTAAGAAACATTAAATCCACTGATTGTTCCTCATGTGTGTTTTTAACTTATAACTGCAGCAAATTAAATATGAAAGATTAGTGTTGTGTTTGTGTGATAGTTGTACAGTTTGTTGTAGCTTCACCATTAAAGTTATGTGATATTTATTATTTACATATTTCCACCAAGTTATTTAAACTGGTTTGATTCAGTCATTGACTTTTGTTCTTTTTCTAAACTGAACTGCAGATAAACCAAAGGCCAAACTGAGAGCTGATAACACAGCTGTTCCAGTAGGGGGCAGTGTGACCCTGACCTGCTCTGTGAACCCATCATCATCATCTGGATGGAAATACTACTGGTACAGAGATGAGAAATCCTCTGAAGCCCTGACCACACAAGATGCAGTTTTCCACTCAAATGGACAAATCAGTGTCTCACAGGAAGGACTCTACAGGTGCAGAGGAGGAAGAGGAAACCCAGTTTACTACACAGAGGACAGCCAGTCAGTCAGGATTGGGAAAACTGGTGAGTTCAAAGTTAATGAACCCCAAATCACTACCTGATGAAAAGTATCTGAAAATTGACCCCTTTTGTCATTCATTTGTTCATTTCCTGAATACATACAGTCCCAATCAGGCCTGTTGTGACTCTGTATCCAAACTGGTCTGAGATATGCAGAGGAGAGACGATCACTGTCAGATGTGAGATCCATGGAGGAGACACTGAGTGGGATTATGAGTGGGAAACAAACAGCATGATAAAAGCTCCAAATCAAAATGAATACAGGATTAGATCTGCTTCATCATACAACAGTGGAAACTATCGCTGTAAGGGCAGAATGAAAAGTTCACAGCATGAAACAACAGAGTGGAGTGATTCAGTCACACTGACAGTTTCTGACAGTAAGTAGAGTCATAGTTCATTTAACCTGGAAATAGAAACAGTTTGTAAAAACGTGTTTTTATTAGTACATGTTGAGATATTTGACATGTTTAGATAGTCTCACTCTGAAAGTTCATCATAAATATTTGTGAGTCAACATTTTAGTGACATTGAATTCAGAGTTAAGAGACGAAACATTGAGAGAAAATCTTTGTTGAACAGATAAACTCCGTCCTGTCCTCACTGTGTCTCCATCATGGCTGAGTCCTGGAGCCTCAGTAACTCTGAACTGTGAGGTTGAACATCCGTCTGCAGGATGGAGCTTCTACTGGTATAAAGCTGTTCCTGATCGATCAGAGAAATCCTCCAGTTATGAGCTGCTACCTGATGGCAGTGGGACTGCAAACAACTCCTACATCATTCATGGACAGACACACACAGCAGGATATGTGTGTAGAGCTGGAAGAGGAGACCCAGAGTATCACACTGATCACAGTCGACCAAAGTTTGTCTGGTCTGCAGGTCAGTTTGTTTCTCTGTTGTTTACCTCCAAAGGTCACCCAAAGGAGAATTGAATCTTTTCATTTCTGATTGTGATTAAAGTCTTTATTTAAAACTTGTTTAATGTTTAGCTCAGGCAGCAGTCTGACCTGTGTCCCTTTGCTGCTTGTCTTCCCCTTTCACTCTCCCTGCTTTCCTGTCTCTCTACACTGTCACTATCAAAAAAAGTAAGAAGCTTTGTGTTTATTAATTGTAATTATTTTAACTTAGATAAAAGTGAATGTACAGATAAAACAGCCAAAAATACGAAATTTTTAAAAAAAGATCAAGAGAGAATGTTAACTAGTTAACGGCTCTGACAAATATGAGGAAAACACTGACAGATAAGCAGATAGGTAATCGTTGCCATTAAAAAAATAAAAATCCTAACATCTGTGAGCTTTGTCTCTTCACTGCATGTTGTTTCCAGATGTTCATTCAGCAGCGTCTCTCATAGTGAGTCCTGACAGAGTGCAACACTTCACCTCTGACTCTGTCTCACTGACCTGTGAGGGAAACTTCACTGAGTGGAGAGTGAGGAAGTTATCTGAGGACGGCCGACTGTACTCTGTCTGTAGGAGAATGACTGGATCCACATGTGACATCAACACATCAAAGTCAGATACTGCAGTGTACTGGTGTGAGTCTGGATCAGGAGAGTTCAGCAGTGCAGTCAACATCACTGTACAGAGTATGTTATTATACATTTACTTCTTGGATTTTAATGATTTAGACGTCACATGAACTTTTGTCCCACCTTTGCTGTATGTGAAGTTATTTCATGTGGGAAAAATAAAACACACAGTATTTAAATACACAAGATCAGATCTTAATGATGAAAAACATTTGTACAATCTGTTCTTATTAGTGTTTGTCAGCTTTTTCTCAAAGTGTGCACCAGCTGATGTGACTGAAACAATTGTGTGTGATTGTTTCACAGATGATGGTAATGGTCCTATCCTGGTGAGTCCTGTTCATCCTGTGACTGAGGGAGCTTCTGTTAGTCTGAGCTGCAGTTTGAGAACACAAAAAATACTTTCCAATGTGTTTTTCTATCACAATGACAAACTTATTCAAAATGATACCCGAGGGGAGCTGAAGATCTCTGCAGTGTCAA
>NC_140441.1:25998720-26086220 GCF_963576455.1 Neolamprologus multifasciatus
CCAGGTGTTTCATCGGATTTGAGGTGTTACCTCCTTTGACAGTATCACAGTATCAGCTTAAAGCACTTGTTGCAGGCTGCTGAGTTTGCATATTTTGCTGTGAAGTACAGCCAGACTTTTGACCGCTTCGCCTTGGGCATTTTTAATCTGTAGCTCTGCTCTAAAAGAACGTACGCACCTGGACCCGCCTACTATCCTCGGAAACGTAAAATGATTGGCTAGAATCTAAAGTGTATCACAGCTCAGGAAAAAAAAGCACCGAAATAAAGCACCGAAATGTGCGCTGCTTTTCGGTCTGGTTACTACGATTTATGTCAGAACCGGTGCCATCATGTCACCGGATACTGGTACCCATCCCTAGTTGTAACACATGCTGGGGAGAAGTGTAAGTCGACACCAGAGAATGTGCTTCAAAAAAGTGATGTATTGGAATAAAAGAACAGTTTTTGTCTCTATTTCTCTGTGACTGACCATAACTCAAACACACCCTGGCATGTGCGGCTGTGTACATTAGTTTAGTAGAGCAAACTTTCATAATACGACGGACACTTAGTAAAAAGTTAGTACAATGCAAGTCTGTGTGGTGGAGTGTGGTCTGAGCATGAGAGAAGAAGAGGCAGCTGCACAGCAAAGACACATAATAACTCCAGCTTTGTCTTTTTAATTTCAGCTAAGGTATGGAACAAATCGCTTCCTTTTCAGCTCAATACGAAACGTGTAATATTTTCTCTGAATACGGGACGATTCTGTTTTTTACGGGTCGGTTGGCAACTCTACTAATTAACCTTATGAATAAAATAAAGTTCACTATCAGTAACATAGCACCCACCCAGCTATATAGAAACTCCGTCATGCTAGCTAGTACACAGTACGAGTTATTGTAACTGACTGTAAAAAGTCAGCACAACAAAAATAAACTACACCTGAACTTGGTTTATATCTGAACCAGACAGACTGCAGGTCATAACTTATTACCTGAAGTTCAGTTCACTTGACACTGGGACCGGTGGCCGCCTCCAGTCTCTCCTCCTCCTGCCTCCCATTTCCCTCATCCACCTGCTGGCCTCTGTGGAAGCTCCACCATAGCTGACCAACTGACTTATTTTTACACATCTGCCAGCATCTGATTATACCATTACAAAAAAAAAAAAAAAAAAAAACCCATAAAGACGAAAAATGACCATCGGCCTGCCGGGCAAATGCCCGGTATGCCTGATGACCAGTCTAGCTATGGTCCTATCATCATAATCATGTATCCACTATTTTTACAGTAGCTGCCAGGGCAAGAAAAGGAGACTGGTAGCTGTGCATGGGTCAAATTTGCTACAAAAAACAAAACAAAAAAACTTTTGTATGTCACAACCAGTTTGTTCTCAATAAAATCTGCATACACTTGCAACCATGACAAGCACCATTTGAAATCAGGGATGGAAGTGGGTAAAAACTGAAATCATCATATGACTCCTATCTCATCCCTGAGATAGATAGGATGAGATTAGTTCCGTTACAACTCTCCCCATGTTACAACCATACCCAGTTTCCCCTACATGAACTTATCTATATCTTTAAATATAAAACACGTTATATGTCTTTTGTCTAAGACAGCTAAGCATACATAAAGACAACAGTTGATTTTCATTTCAGTCAACCTCTTGTCCCTTCAGTGAATAGCTACATATCATATTTCTGCTGAATAAATATCACTTCTCTTTTAGAGGACAGTCTGATGTATGCTGAGATCAACCACCACAAAAAAGAAAAAGCCAAGAAAAACAAAGGTGAGCAAAGTCTGCCATTATCTCCACTGAGTATTGTTCAGTCTGTTTCTTATCTTAAAGATGTAAATCTTCCTATGTTACAATTTCTATTTACAGTTTACATAATTTAATAAGCTTCTTTTTTATCTTTTTTAATTGATATAATCTTTTTCATATGAGTTGTTCGTCTAAGTACAAGTACATTGATTTTTTTTTTAAGTATAAAATATATCTTATAGATTACTGTTGTAGCAGTAGCAGTGTATAAATGATGACATTAGGAAGCACTTTCATTAGTAGTAATAGTAGTAATAATAAGAAGATGAAGAATCAATTCCATTCTCTGTTTCAGCACAAGTAAAATCAGGTGCATTCATATCTAATGACTAATCATTTTTTAAATTTAATTTTTTTTTTAATTATTAATTTATTTTATATTTCAAGGCTTCTATATAAAACTTTGATTTGATTTCTTTTCCATGCCGCAAAAAAAGCTACCCATTTTTTGTTTTGTTTGTTTTTTTCTTTTTATTTCTTTTTTCGTGCTGTTTTATTTTCTAATTTTTGGACAATTATGATATAAAAAAACAGTTATTGATTTTAATTATGAGAATATGAAGAAGATTAAATAATTGTCTTTCTACTTACAGGAAAATCAAGTCCTGAATCAACCAATGAAGCAGTTTACTCCGAAGTCAAATTAGAAAGAGCTCTAGGTAATATGAAAATATAATTATTAAATCTAACTATATCTTCACTTAACATCTTTTGCATAAAACTTTGAAGGCAAAAGTTAGATATGTCATCTTTAGTATTTGAGCTTTAAAGTTAAGATTTTGCACATTTTTACATATGTAGAAAATGTGTAATATTTAGGTACCGCTGTGTCCAAGCTACTTACACTTTCTTTCTTCACTTGTGAGATTATCTTCAGACCATTGTCAATTTCTTATATTTTACCTCCATCCACCTTTTTCCATTGATCCATCAGCTGTATGTGATATTTGTGTTGCACAAATGTATGCTGAGATCTCATATCTCTCTTAGAGGACAGTCCAATGTATGCTCAGGTCAACCGCCGGAATAAAGGAAATACTAAGACAAACAAGGGTGAGTAAAGCCTGCAATGATTTACAGTGATGATATGGATAATTTATTATAATGATTTATGATTAAATTTAAATATGTAAATCTGTGTGTGTGTGTGTGTGTGTGCATTTTTGTTTATATCATAAAAACACTGGTAAAGAAAACTTTTTTTAACCTGTGGGTTATTAAAATTATTGTTGTTATTGTTGTTGTTATTATTATGAGACTACACAAGTCTTTTAAATAAATTTCTCACATACAGGAAAATCAAGTCTTGCGTCAGCTGATGAAGCAATTTACTCTGAAGTCAAACGAGGGAGCACTCCAGGTATTTATGCTGACATGATGGAGTATGATGTGATGATTTATTTTTGTTCTTTAGCTCATAATATTGTTTCAAATTGGAAATCTTGTTGTCTTTTTTGCTTTACAGATCAGTGAGGAGAGCTGTAACAGCAACCCCATAATGAAGCTTTTTATGAAGCCATTGTTGCTCCTCTGCTACCCAAGTGTCATACACACCCAATAAGTATAAGAGTTATAGGTCATCATCATTATGAAATACAATATCTGTATTAATAATTGTAGACATATTACTGTATTTTAGCACACAAAAGTACAAACTGGTGTGCTTCTGTTTAGTTTCATGCTCTCTCTATTCACTCAGTGATAATAACAGCATGACTTACAGTCAGCTTTTTCAGTGTTACATATGTTTATTAATGTTTGGGCAATAAACACGGTATATTTTTGTATGCAATAATCTTCTACATTATTAAAAGAATACTGGTATAATATGATATATATCTGACTGTATTTGTGCAAAATACTAATGAACCTGTTGATGTCAATTATGGAATAATTTGCTTTTTCTTCATGAAAATATGCATTCATATTGTAATATGTGTGTGTGTGTGTCTGAGAGAGAGAGATACATACATATAAACATACAGAATGTGAGATGCTGTGTTTGCTCCAGTTCAGTGTGGTGGCAAGGCCCAAAAATAATATCTGCCCGGGGCTTTTCACAGAGTCATGAAAGGCCTTATCTTCATCTCTTCATTAAATAAAAACAATGACCTAAAAATTGTGTTCTTTGACTACAGAACTAAAATGACAAAGAACAATCTAAGCTGAATGTGTGCAACCGTATGGAAAATATATTTTAGCTCTGACAGCTGGTAGACAGAGAGCATAGACAGAACAACTGTCTGTGACTCACCGGCTGAAGAAGTGGAAGAGTGAGAAACTGAAACGTCCAATCTATGTTCTTTTTGGAGTCTGGAGAATTGTTGGGAGTAGAAAGGCAGAAACAGAGTAGGCCAGCATCAGGAGACCAGGTCAGTGATGAATAGTGAGTATAGGGAATAGGTAACTGAAGAGACAGAGAATGCACGTTAATACAACAACATGGAAACCAATGGTAAATTGGTTTCCATGTTGTGACGTTGAGGTGCAGGTAAGATGAGCCAAGAGCTGGTAAGCCAGAACTCCACCCAGGAGGGACAAACCAGGATTCAGGGACAGGAACAGAAAAACAGCACAACATGACACTCAGTCTGGGCCTGTATAGGACCCCATATGGGTATTCTGTAATTAGCGTTGCCAACTGTCCCATTTCAGCTGGCACATCCCATATAATGAGCAAAATTGGTTTGTCCCTTATTCTACCAAATATGAAAATTGATGGTTATCCGCAATGTCACACACAGTGCGTTTTTACACTATGCCCAGCTGGTTGTGCACTGTGCTTCTGGCACTCCACAGTGTCCCTTATTTGATATTTAAAAGTTGGCAACCCTATCTGTAATTGACATATCATTTACATATCCACGTAGGCTGCCGTACATCAAATAACCAGCATATCTCTGTACTTCCAAATGAGCTGTTAAAGGGGCCTTTGTGTGATCTGTCCTTGGTGAAGCAAATGGACGAAAAGATTTGACACATTGACAGGGCTTCTCTCCACCACTGCAGCACCACTGTAGAAAGATGTCCTGGTCCACCACTTCTCCTCTGCTCAGGCTTAGCCTTTCACCAGCCCCTCACTCTTCATCCTCCATGCTCACCATTTCTTCTTCTCTGCCAGTGCTTGTGTTACACCGCTGAAATGATGGGCCAACTCGTCTCCCGTGCAACATATTTATTTTTTACAGAAAACTGTAAAAACAGAAAAATATGACAATCAGTTCTCTTTGGCGCGCAGGCCGTACACTGCCTCTTCACCACTGACACTACTCCTTCTAGTGTAGCTGACATTACTTTATTTAAGGCCCGCACAGCATCAGCCCACCCCTCTACCCCATACCAAGGATGGGGGGTAAGGAAAGGGGGGCTCAAGAGAGAAAGCACACCTGCTGGCTTCCTGCTAATTGGCTATTTCTCTTTCTCGCTACTTCCCTGTTTCTGCTTTAACTTTTTACCCCCTCCATGAATTGCCTTTCTTTGTCTGCCTCTGAATTGCTCCCCATCCACCATGGATATGGTTTCTCACTCACACAGACTATCGTTTTCTCTCTCTCTTTTTTAACTCCTTCCTCCCTACTTTTTGGACTTCTTCTTGTAGAGCTTGAAAACATCTCTGGCTTCCAGCATCTGACATTTATCTTCATCTAACCCTGTCAGTTCTCTTTTCCTCTACCTCTTTATTTAATTTTCTAGCACATCTCTTTTATATTGTCATACTGTAGCCATGCCACAATACTTCTGACCCTCAGATGTACTGCACTCATTATCAGTATGCTTGTCATATTAGTGATATAACAAATTAAGCCGTTTCTGATATGTGGTCCTGGCTATGAACATCGGGTAAAAGTAAAAGGTTAAATGTATCCCTTTGTCCTTCCATCTAAGTGTCTTCTTTATAACTAAAGACAGAGATAAATCTGCTTCTTATAAAAGGAGTAGCGCATCTCACCTTCATACAAGCTCAGTCATGGCACGGCTAAGTGTAAATTGCCAGGGGGATGTATGTTAGGGCCAGTGTTGGGAAGGTTACTTTTAAAATGTATTCCATTACAGAATACAGAATACATGCCCCAAAATGTATTCTGTAACGTATTCCGTTACGTTACTCAATGAGAGTAACGTATTCTGAATACTTTGGATTACTTATCATGCTGTTTACAACTACATGAATGTACTATTGCTGTGATTTATTACTGTTACTGAAGGTCCGCGGCTCCGAATCGTAGTAAAGGGACCTCTGGCTAATACGGTGGGTTCCGTGTCGGGCTCGTAGCCGAAAAATAGCTTTACTTTGTTGGCTGGGTCAACTTTGCTAGCAGAGACAGAGAGAGGCTTTGAAAGGCTGCTCCAGCGGAACTTATTGTTTTTGGAGGAAAACACGAACACGGTGTACAGTCAAGTCTTAATAGCTTACTTACCACCGGGCTCGTCAGGCTCTCTTCTTGGCTGCAGTGGTTATTATTATATTTACATGCTTCCAGCTCCCGTTTTTGCTCGATGACAGCTCTTACTTTTCCTTTTTCTTCCTCCCTCGCTCACAGACACATAACGTGTATGGCAGTCCATTCTCCCTGCAGCACGGACTACACTGCCTATGATGCTACATTCTTTAGAGCTATACCGGTAGCATTCTGCCTATTAGCTTAGCACAACAACAACAGGCGCTCTCTCACCCAGGAAACACGCAGAGAGAGAGCGGCGCTCTGTAACCATGGCAACCGTAACGCTGCCGCCTGGAACAACAGAACGTAGCTGTCAAACAAAACCCAAACAGTCCTGACCCGCCACAATATGAAACAGGAAAGTACCGCCGTGTAATCCATTTATTTCAACAAAGTAACTGTATTCTAAATACCACCTTTTTAAACGGTAACTGTAACGGAATACAGTTACTCATATTTTGTATTTTAAATACGTAACGGCGGTACATGTATTCCGTTACTCCCCAACACTGGTTAGGGCTATGGGTAGTTGATTAGGCACATCTCCTACTGGTGACTGCTCCACTCATTTTCAAAAGACCTTGAGATTTCTCATCTTTCTCTGTGTTATGCGTTGCCTGATTGTCCCTACTGATTGAAAGACAAGTTTGCAATGTAAAGTTTGTGTAATGTTGTGTATGTTCTGCACTGTTTGCTTCAATAAATTAATCTTCCGTTTGTAATATCTTGCCATTGTCTTCTTATGGGAGTTGATGTTGCTTTGTCAATGCCATACGCATATATAGAAAAACACACATGCTTTTATAAAAATAATACATTTGATGCTCATTTTTGTGCCTGAGTGTGGCTTTTAATGTTGTTCTTGTCGTAGGGAGGCTTGACAGGTGGCCAGATGATCCTGTCACCCTCTCTGCTGGTGACATTTGAGCGATATGAAAATGACTTGGCGTGCATGATGCTGGGACTCAGCTATTCCTATTCAATTAAGTCCATGAACATATCATCTGTGTGTTTTCTGGTGATAAGTCATAGCTATTGACTTGTGAGCAAAGCAAGTGACGATTATGAAATTTGTTCGCTGCCACAGAGTGAATGCAGAGCAGTCTGTTTGTCTATTTGCTAGGAAGAAGACAGGAAATAGATGGTTATATCAGTGAAATGGGACTGGGGATATAAAACAATAACAGCCAAATCTTAAGGCTAAACCCCTACCAATGCTCTTATAAATAGTTAGAAGATATTGGCTGTCATATAATTTGTAAAGGTATATATTTTCTGCTGTCAGTATTCTGTACATCACATAAAATGCCCAGTGCATGTATGTCTAAATGGGATTCTTTAGGACTGAAGTGTTAACTCTCATAATGGTAAACCCTTTAGGGTGAGAAACACATATATATATATAAAAGACTAACTTTGGGCATAAAAGGCATCATGACCTTTCTTCTTTTTTTATTTGCTTCTGTTTGGACTCAGTCTACCTTGCCCATTTAGCTCCAGCAACTGGAGCTCACGATTACACTATTGATCCATTGACTGGCCGGGCTTCATCTGTCCAAGCCATCCACCTTTGAGCACTTCAATTATCAGAGCCATCATAGCCACACTGCTGCGAGTGGCAGCTTGTCCAACACTGTAATCTGTCAGGGAATGAGATCCAGACCAGAGCATCATAGTGCCAAATGCTCCCCCATAAGTCACCTTGATCATGTAGCACAGTCGGGATTGACAGGGATGCGAAAGGGCCCAACCAGTCTTGGAGATCACTGAACCTAGCTGAGTTGCACAATCTACCTAGCCCATCTCAAACTGTAGAATGTGAGATTTTAGTTTTATACTTAGATGCTGTGTTGACAATCTTAAATGCTTTGGAGAAATGTACTTTAGAAATTGTAAAAAAAAAAGTAATTAGTAAATGTTTGCACCGGTTTAGCTGAGTTGGATGAGCAGGCCGCATGACTGAGAGCAGTCGGCCCGGGTTTGAGTCTGACCTGCAGCCCTTTGCCGCATGTCTTTCCCTCTGCTTTCCTGTTAGTCTTCACTGTATCTGTCTAATAAAGCCAGTAAAAGGCCAGAAAATATATTTTTAAAAATTGTTAATTGTTCTTTTGGTATGTAGAATAATCCAACTGTATGATCTGTACTATTTGGTTTTTGAGCTACTGGGTTTAATTTGGATTAACTGCCAATTTATTATTGACTATATGAGTCGTGAAACATCTTGAAAAATGTATTTTCACTAAAGGAGGTAATCAGTACCTGAAAAGCTTATTTTGCATAATTTGTATCTGTGCCAAATTCATTAAGAAGGTCACACAGAAAGAAGGTCCTGGGTTAAAATCCACCTGTGGCCCTAGTTTCCCTGTTCTCCTCATGCTTATGTGTACGTTTTTCCTTCCATAGTCCAAAAAAATAGCCTCTTTGTGTTAGCCCTGCAACAAACCAGTGATCTGTCCAGAGTGTACCCCACCTTTTGCCTAATTGCAGCTGGGATAGTCTCCAGTCCCCTGAACCACATAAGTGGAAGAAGATGGATGGAAAGGCTTGGTTTTGTGTTGTTACTGTGATGGTTCTAAAGTGGTGAGAGATTGGGCATAGACCACATCTTCTTCTTCCTGTGAATACTTTTTTCTAGTCAAAAGAATCAAAACAATCCAAGCCGACGAATGATCGATATATGGTCTACATATGGAGAACATTATGGCTGGCATTTCAAGTGTAGTGTATAATGAAAATTTCAAGAACAGTTTATGAGTGGTTTCCTTCTCCAGTAATCATGGTTATCATAGTTACACTGCATTTGCACCTGCATTATATGACAATGAATAAAACCTGGTTCTTCCCCAGCTTTATCTTAGTGGAATAGCATAGCTCTCCCAGTGATGTTATCTCTTTACACAGAACTTAGAGCCAAGACAGATTTGACTCTTGAAATAAAGATTAAAAAAAAAAAAAAAAAAAAAAAAAAACCCCAGCATGACTGTGATGTCATATCTGATCATTTTTTAGTGCGACTAAAAAGATCATGATTATTGAAACAATGTCCAAAATTTCCCAGTAAGGTTTCATGTTCATGTTATAATATAATTTATGGGAAGAAGAGGCAAAAAAGCAAAACATAATTTACCACACATCACATGGCAGACAGAATAATGGATCACTTCCACATTTACGATAACAGCACCAAGGCAAAGAAAACAAAACCAAGTGCCAGATTGGCAAACATAACAAGCTCAATAAGCCCGCTGCTTTTTGTGTTCTTCATTCAGAACTTTTTTTTTTGTTACTTGGATGTTTACGTAAGTATACACAAGAGCAGAACATTTTGCTGTTCTGAAAGCGGTTTAATATCACAGCTCCATGTACCTAAGCATGCCCACCAAAATTTTTCTGTTTTAAAGAAAACTACAAAATATTAGGTGTGATTGCTATTTTTAAGGAATAAGGAAATAAAGAGACTTTTTTCTTTTACTTTTATAAGAGACAGCAGCTGTTAAACCACAAGGACAGGTTTTCAGAAGCGGTCTGCCTGGCCTGAACTAGCTGGCCGGCAGGGGACGGGATATTGATCTGAGATCCAGTCTGAGCTGGGTGAAACAGCACGGCCATACCACTGCCCACGCCAACACACAGATACTCTATAAAAAGATCAGATTCCTGGGGAAGAGAGGCTGTGTTGTGCAGATGTACGAGATAGAATCAGACAGGCTAAAAGAAAGGGAAAAAAAGATGTAATCTATGCATGGGTGTGATGCTGTGGGAAGGAGACAGAACGTGTTTGCACACAAGTACATGTGGGCTCATTTGTCTGTGTGTTTGACCCCTCCCCTCAAAAAAAATAAAATAAAATAAAAAAATCTCCCCACCCCCTCAGCTAGAGTGACTCTTGCTGACAGCCTCAGGTCTGGAGGTTTGTGACTCAGAGCTGCAGTAATGGACTGAGGAAACAAGGCCAAATGGACTGCATTCAAGGCAGAAATTAGTCACCACACTTCTCTCTTTGAACACACCGCAATAGTGCTACTACTTTCACACACAGAAATGAGTAATGCTAGTGATACATCTATACTACAGTTCCAGAATTTAGGGTTTCACTACCTTTTGAACCAAAATATATATATATTTTTATCATTCTGTTAGATAGAATACTTTGGGACCATAAAATATTTTCCTCTAGGTGAAAGGACATATAGTCTATCAAGCGGCACATGTGTTAGTTTCTCAGTTCTTCTACATTTGGGATGTCACACATTTCCCTTGGAGGAATTTCACAACAGTTTTAGTTGAATTATTATTTTTTTATCATATTGTGTTGCGTTGATTTGAATTCTGATCAAGCTGTAATCCCTCCTCTAAGATTACTTACTGAAAAATACAACATTTCCCCAAGTGCATTGCTTGCTGAAACTTTGGCCCATTCATTTGTTTCATCTACATAATTTTCACTGCACTGTAATTACCATAACAAAGATTTGGTGTCCTCCGGTGACATTGCTCAGAGAACAAATTCAAACTCAATAGCTCTCAAATAACAGCTAACATAAATAAGAACTGGCTGGGATGTTGATAGCTTTATGATATGCAGTAGATAAGGTGGAAAACATACTGGATTAGAACTATTTTCACAGCAACGTGTCTCTTAAAGTTCTCGAGAACCAGAGTAATGACAGTCTCAACGTCACGCTGTAATTCCAGTTAGCCTGTCTCATTTTAACAGGTCTTGCAACTTTTAGTTTGCTGAAGTGAAATAGCTTTTTATTCATGAGTAAAAACGTCTATATTGATTTTTCTTTTTTCCTTCCAATCTTCAAAGGTATATTTTTAGCATTATAGATTTTAACCCCTTGTTAGGTTTTGGATAGTTTCTTTTAAATGCATATCTAAAGCATTGTGCAAAATTCTGGAGCCACCCTTCATTTCTTTATATTCTGTTTCCAAGTAGCCAGACTTAAAAAAAAATTGTAAATGTATACAGGTTCTCTGAAGGTCTTTCAAAGGTTTTCTTTGGACATTGACTGCTTTTTTTTCTTGACTATATTCAGAGAACTGCCTTTTTTTTGTCTGTTTGTTAAGCCACACTGATCTATAAATCCTTCAAGCACAAAAAGGCACCTAACATGTCTCTACACATGACAAACAAGCAATTTTAAATTGTATCTTTGTTACTAGCAGCCTGTCACATAAAAACATATCATTTGTTCCCATTTCTTTGTTGAATCTGAAAAAGGCCAAATATAACACATTTTGACAAGCACAAAATTGTATTTTTGCACCAAAAATATGATTTCCAAAGATCTATTAGAAAAACACGTCATATGTCTCAGCGTGGTGTGTAGTGTGTCCTTAATAAAACTAAGGAAAGTGTAAGACAAAAAGAAATGTGGTGGGTCTATGGCAGATGAACAGTACCTGAAAGGTACTCATGGTGAAATAAAGAAATAAGGAGTAGCTTAAGATTTTTGCTCATACTACATGAAATTTATTATTGTTGCTTACTAAACTGCTTTGAAGGTAGGAAGATATTAAGTATTGCATTTTTAAGGCCAACCTAAATTCATATCTTCTTATAGTTAATCTAATGAAGAAATATGTTCATGTTGATTTTTATGATCATGGCAAACTACATAATTAAAATAGTACACAGTAAAAGTTCTTCACAGTAACAGCATTTGGTAAAAGTAGCACATTACTGGTCTTGATTTCACTGTCATATGTTTCAGAAACCCGTGCATGATAATCAAAAACACACTCCCCAGGTACCAGAAATGTTCATGAAAACATACTATTCTGAATGTTGCTTAGATTATTATGGTTACCAAAATTCAGTGAAGGTGAATAAAATATGATGGATGCCAAAAAAAAGAAAAACATAAGCAAGTTAATGTCAAAAGAAGAATGTCAAGGTTTTTCTTTAAATTGAAAAGCTGGAATGACAATGCTGAGAAAAAAAATGATCAAGATGAACCTGGCCCTACCTTGCCCCGGCCATTTTGCTGTGAAAATTGCTCTAAGTCACCGTATTTTCTAACCTGAATCTGACATAAATAACAAAAATAAAAGTATCAACTTTCTCTCTTATTCTCATTTATACAGGATTTTATTTGAAAACCACTGAATTTAATTTCTTTTTTTTCCTGTAAGTCTTTGTTATGGTAAATTTATCTCACTAAAATTACACAGGAGGGCAGCACAGTGGCTCAGTGGTAAGCATGGTCCCCCATGTTAAAATATGATGCCCTCGTCCTTTCTGTGCAGTACTTGTAAAGTTCTAACTGTACTGCACAGTACCCCCCCCCGCCACCATTATTCCTGTACATCAACAGATTTGCATGTACTTTCACGCCACTATTTAGTTTGCCGTTTATTTTTAGAAGCCCACGCCTAATTAGGGGGAGCTGGTGTAGAACACAAGCATAAACGGCAACATTAGTGCTGGCACTAATGAGAGAAGATATTGTGGGTAAAGCTCAGTAATTTCATCCTGTACTCTATTATTATTCTTTCATTATCATCTCAGCGGATGGCTGACCCCTCTACCTCTCTTGCTCTTTCTCTTTTTCTCTTGCTCTTGGGAGTTGAAGGCTCCTTTTTCCTCTAATGTGTGTGTTAAGGAGCATACCTAAAGAAAAGCATGTAAACACAGACGTTTGTTTATGTGAGCATGTTTGTGCACACGCTTGTGCATGACAGGCCAATCTAACAAAGCACAAACAATGAGCCATGGGGAATCACATGAGAAAGCCACTGAGTCGTCCCTTGCCCACCTATTTTTCACATCAGACATTATATACAAGTCCTCATCCCCCACCTCCGCTGTTCACCTCATTGGGAAAAGAGGACACAGTGGAGAGAATCAAAAGTAATCAGTGTGCGTCAGGGATGCTTCATAAACCCTATGCCTGTGTTGCAGCAATGATTTCCCCAATCATCAGCTGATTTACGTCCCTCTGATTTTATTTTTTACCATGATAACACTCATCAGTTACCATAATGCACCTGGGCATGTTCCATGTGAATGCTGATGAGTTTTGGTGCAGGTTGGTGCGATTCGATGGAGTAGTAGGGTGAGATGGAATGGGGCGGTATTGCACAAATTATCTGTCACACTGGTGCGGGCCATGGAGGCAAAGCAGAGGATGCATTGCTCTGGGCAGTCAGCTGTGTTGGGCTGGGCTCAATGTGAGCCAGCCTTGTCATAGGCTCATTATCATTATCAATTTTCTCTTCTTATAGAGACAGTTGTGAGTAGACAGTGATTTAGAAGACGAATAACTCACAGGCAAAGTACACCATGTCCTCTATTAGTATGCAAATATGTGCATTAATAGACGGTCATTTTCTTGCTTTTTGCAATTTCGCCTCATGCGGTGATAAGAGATCTATTTATCTGTGATTTGCCACAGTGACCAATATGATACAAACCCGAAAGTTGTTTTTCTTATAACTTAATACCATCAATGTTGTTCTTACTGAGCATTAAGTGTATATTTTTTTTCTTAATGATACTGGCAGTAACCCGCTACAGGAGAAGAGGTGCAGTTTTTTCCTGATTTTTCCTGATTCACCTATCGGGGAAGATGGTCTATGAGTTGGCACTGGTTAGCTGGTCATTGGTGGCAAGAAGCTACAGAGCTGTGTGCCGTCAGGCCTGTCTCTCTATTGGCCCTCTTGGGCTGGAGCCCCTCTGTGCTCCTCTGCCTAATCAGGCTGCTCAGTATGCAGAACAACCTCTCTGACGGCCCCAGTGCTCAGCCCCTAGTTGCTGACCTCCCCTAAAGCTATGGAACCGAGCTGGACTGAGCTGTGACCAGTCAGCCGGTGCCAGATGTCAGATGGGATGGATGGCAGAGATAGTTATGCAGGGGAACATGCTGGTCTGGATCAGGTGGTACTGGCAAAGGATTTTCAAAAATTTGCCAACTGGGAAAGTGAAGTGGTGTTGCTTGTTTGCCACATAAATGAAAAAAAACAACAACAAAAAAGGAAACTGTCAGAATTTTGAAACACCTGCTGGCTAATGAATCACGGCACACTATATTTTCTCACAGGGCTTTAAAAAACACTTTTCAAATATTATGAATAAAAGTTGCACATGAAATTGTCCGTTGTGACGTTTCTCCCATCATCCAAAAACGGCTCTATCAGACTCTACCACGTTCTCTGCCAGCCTCTCTCCCTTCTGACGACTGGGGTCCTTTCCCAAGTAAGGAGATGCACTGCAGACATATTTGGTGTCCAAATCCGTGGCCACCCAGAACTTGATCCCAAATTTGTCTGCCTTGGTTGCAATATACTGTGTGAATGGACAACGAACCTTGGTAGGGAACAGCTGTTCATCTATGGTTATGTGTTCTCCTGGAGTGAAACTCTTAGCACAGTTCTCGTTGAAGCGTGTCCAGATGTCGGAGATCGCCGCAAATTTGTCTGTTTTCACCCATTCTGCCCGCGTGTCCCTGTCATCAAATCGAGGTGTTGCATAATAGAAATGAATCTATCTCGGGGCATTGTCTCTTTGATTACTGGCACCAGAAATCCTTCTGACCAGCAATCCACAATGGCACCAACAGGACACATGCTTGCTCTTACAAACAGGATTGAAATGAATGCCATCAGTTCATGAACTGACAAATTCCAGTCCGGCTCTGTTCTGCGGGCTTGATGTACCGTGCACTCTCTGATGGTCTGCAGCATTCCCAGGTCTAACAGGCAAAGGAAGCTTTGGAGCACACTTGTAATCTTACGTTGTCAGAAGATAAACAGATAGAGAATGGTAAATTTACATGAACCTCACTCTAAATGGGTTTATATAAATATCATATGTAATATGGCAATGAGGTGTGAATGTGTGTCTTTTATATTTGCAGGTCAGTCAATGTGTGGGATATTTTGTATAGATACGGCAGGCATTTCTGAAAGTTGTAACACAGAAGTTTGGCCTGACTTGGATCTGAGCAACTCTGAGTAAACAAATGTAAATGTGCCAGGCCTCAAGGATAATGGGTGGTTTGCACAACAAAAGCTGGAGGAGAAACGAGCTGACGACCTGTGAAAATCTCAGCAGGGGTGATTAACACCTCGGGACTTGCACCAGAAAATAAAAAAGCCAGTAATTCTAGGGGGTGTTGGGTTTAGGGAAGTTACGCAAATTTGCGCAGGTTAGTAAACCTAGTGTTAATGTACCTTATACAGTTTCATATTCACATGCACCACTCTTATAAACTGCTTAAATCACAAAAATACATTTTACTGTATGCACAAGCACCATAGTGAACTCTCCTTACAGTTTTATCTTGTTTTTACTTCTGTTTTAATCTATTTATGAACCTGTCTTCTTAACTGTATTTATCAAACTGATCTCTTTCAAATAAATGTTTTTCTTAACATATTTTTACAGCGTTCACTCTTCATGAACTAAACATAAAGCAATTCACATTTTCTCTTATTGTGCAAAATATATATCTTGTGGCTTTAACCCAAAAATACCTGCACCGAGCTCACAGAGTTTCGGTACAGTCTAACACTTGGATCGGCACAGGCTAACAACTGGACCAACTTGGAAATTAGCTCTTTAGCTTAACATTCGCCACACACAAGACATTTATCATTAATCGCCACTGTTATATTCTGATCTCATTCACGACAGACTCCAGAATATCTATTTCCTACCCAACGGGGTAGTAAGTTTTATTAACAAGTCATGCGACTCAGATTGGTCCTGTGCCATGTACAACAGCAACATACAGCCTAACAATCCTTACTTGTGTGTCACTCTAAAACGTCCATGCAGCAACACAATCCCTTGTGGAACAAACCATCTTGCAAACAATAATTCACATTATTACATCTCTTCTCTTTTTTTTTTTCTTTTTTTTTTTTGGAAAAAACAGAAGTCCTTTTTTTTGTTTTGATTTGTCCTTCTTCTTACTGAGGGAGAAAACAATATGAAACACTCCAAGAATACAAAAGCATTCCACCACTGAAACGTACATTTCTGCAAGCTGCAGGGAACATCAATTTCCACAGAATACACAACTCTTCCCCTCAAACAATAAACAATAAATCCTCATTATGTAACATAGTCCTTGTACCGAAGTGGTGGAACCACTTTGCGGCCTGACCTTGTCCTGACACCCCCTGATACCTCGTTAGTCTTGATCTGCTGCCCACGAATTTCTGAAGGAGCTGTCACTGAGCTGCTCAGTGCCCCAGTGTCTGTCATGGCATTTTCTTGATCCATCACGCCTGCATGTCTCAGGTGCCTCCGATTCCTCCTCAGGACACTTCCAGAGTCCAACTGAACCTCATAGGACCTCGGGTCAACAGTCCCAATCACCACTCCCCTGCTCCAAGTGGAATGGCGGTCAAAAGGCTGAACTCTGACACTGTCCCCTAGCTTCAAAGAGTCCATGTCTCGTGCTGATCGGTCATAGCACAATTTTTGGCGCTTCTGTTTCATCTCCAACTCCCGCAGGGCTGGAATGACTTTTGGCCTTAGCAGGCTCGTCCTGGTTGGCAAAAGCGTCTGTGTCCTCCTGCTGAGCAGCCTCTGAGCTGGGCTGGTCTCCAGGCCTTGTGATGGTGTGTTGCGATGGTCTAGAATTGCAAGATACGGGTCCTGCCCTGCCATTTTTGCCTTTAGCAGCAGCCTCTTTGCTGTCTTCACTGCTGATTCAGCCTTCCCATTACTCTGAGGGTAACCTGGTGAAGATGTTTTGTGCTGGAAATCCCACAGTCGACTAAATCTCAGAAACTCACCGGACGTATACTGTGGTCCATTATCTGAAACAACAATGTCCGGGATGCCCTGTCTGGCAAAGTGAGCCTTCAACTTTCTAATCACTGTGGTGGACTTAGTGTCTGGGAGATAGTCAATTTCCCAGAAGTCTGAATAGTAGTCCACTGTGATAAGTTAGTCCTTGTTGTCAAACATAAACAGGTCTGAGCCCACCTTAGCCCATGGTCTAGTCGGGATCTCGTGTGGGACCAAGGTCTCTTTCTGCTGTCTGTAGTCAACTGACCTGCAGATGTCACACTTAGTCACATAAGTCTTAATTTGTTCATTCATGCCTGGCCAATACACACACTCTCTGGCTCTCCTTAGACAACCTTCTACAACTAGGTGTGTGTGTCTAGCTATGATCTCCTGTCTCATGGTAGTCGGGACAACAACACGTTCACCTCTAAACACAAGTCCATCCTGACTACTCAGTTCATCCTGGAATGAGAAGTATGGTCTGATGTCACCGTCAGTGTCTCTTTTGTCAGTCGGCCAACCTCTGTGAATTGTATCTATGAGGATCTGTAGTGCTTTGTCCTCTTGTGTAGCAGTCCTTATGCTGTTTAGTCTGTCAGATGAGATGGGTGCATGAGTGACCATGTTAATGCTCTCTATTTCCTCCTCTATGGAGCCCTGTGGTGAGCACTCTGGTAGATATGCCCTACTCAACGTGTCTGCTAATAACATGTCTTTGCCTGGCACATACACCACATCTATGTCATATTTCTGAATGCGCATAAGCATCCTTTGCAACCGTTTGGGTGCGCTCAACAGCGGTTTTCTTACAATGGTCTCTAAGGGTTTGTGATCACTGTGTACCACCACTTTACGACCATATGTGTACTGATGAAACTTCTCCATACTGAAAACTACAGCCAAAAGCTCCTTTTCGATCTGGGCATAACCTTGCTCTGTACGTGTAAGTGCTCTACTCGCAAAAGCCACAGGCTTACCCTTCTGCATGAGTGCCGCACCTAACCCTTTGTCAGAAGCGTCACATTGTACTGTCAGCTCTTCCTCTGGGCAGTAGTATTTCAGGACTGGAGCCTCTGCTATAGTCTCTTTCAGTCTCTGGAATGCGTCTTCATGTCGAGTCGTCCAGTTCCACTCACTGTCTTTGTGTGTCAGTTGTCTCAGTATGTCGTAGTGGTCAGACAGATGTGGGCAAAACTTTGCTAAGTAGTTCACCATACCTAACAGTCTCTGTACTGCCTTCACGTCTGTAGGTCTGGGCATTTGTTCTATAGCCCTAACCTTCTCTGGGTCTATTTTCAGACCGTTGCATGTCAGCTGATGTCCAATGTACGTAGTCTCCTTCTGTTTAAGTTTAAACTTGTCTGCGTTTAACTTAATGTTTTTCTGCCTGAAACGAGTCAAAAACTGTCTCAGCTTCTCGTCATGGTCACGTACTGC
Source organism: Neolamprologus multifasciatus (assembly GCF_963576455.1). Classification (NCBI taxonomy): domain Eukaryota; kingdom Metazoa; phylum Chordata; class Actinopteri; order Cichliformes; family Cichlidae; genus Neolamprologus; species Neolamprologus multifasciatus. The sequence goes on from NC_140441.1 coordinate 26,017,167, forward strand.
TCCAGCATCTGTGTCCCCCTGACCCGTGATCAGCACATCATCTGCAATAATGTAGATCCCTGCCAGTCCATCCAAAGCTTGTGTGAGCTTCCTCTGGAACACTTCCGGAGCTGGACTTATCCCCATTGGCATCCTCAGCCATCTGTAGCGTCCAAACGGAGTCGAAAATGTTGTCAGGTAGCTCGACTCCTCCTCCAGTTTCACGTGCCAGAATCCACTCTTCACGTCGCAGACAGAGAACACTTTAGCCTTTGACAGATCTGGTAAAATGTCCTCAATGGTGGGCAATGGGAAGTGGCTCCATTGTAGAGCTTTGTTTAAGGGTTTTGGATCTATGCACACCCTTAAGTCCCCATTCTGCTTTTGGACCACAACCATCCCACTGATCCAGTCTGTGCTGCATTCCACTGGTGTAATGATCCCTCTGCGCTGAAGATCTTGAAGCTCCTTTTTTAACGGCTTTATCATTGCAATAGGGACACGCCGTTTTGGTAACTGCACTGGTTTCACAGTTTCATCCACCTCGAGCCTTAACTCTCCCTCCAAACAGCCATCTCCTGTGAAGACATCGGCATACTCTGCTTTAATCTGATCCATGTTCCACTCATTGGCTGTTGGGTGCTCTGAAGTAACGATGCTGTCCAGTTTCAAGATTCTCAGCCACCCAGCTTACCTGTAAAAACAGAAAAATATGACAATCAGTTCTCTTTGGCGAACAGGCCGTACGCTGCCTCTTCACCACTGACACTACTTCTAGTGTAGCATCAGCTACCGATGCGTACAGGACCGAGCGCCCTCTACTGGTGGAACTTATATAACAGTAAAACTGACATTGCAGTGGCCTTACTAAAAGAAAGTGTCTCTGAGCATAAAATAAAATGGGGGGCTACTATTTTCATGTCTCTGTCTTTGACATAGTGCCACACTCTCTCCCACAAAATTAAATGTCTCCTGACATTTCTGTCTGCATCATCTATTGAACCATAGCTTTAACACACTCCCACAGCCCATGGTCTCCAGAAGCCATTACAGTCAATCACCTGAGCCGTAGTCACTGTACAGTTCCTCTGAACCAAAGTTGGCTAACCGAAAGTGTCATAGCTCAGTATAGTTGGTTGCTGTCTTTGTCTTTGAGGTCGCTGCCTCACAGAGTCAGTCTCAACACCAGTTGCAGCTAGAATGTCAGTCATAGTATCACCACTCAGTGGCCTGTCATTGTCAGGGTCAGGGTCTTGGATCTGCCCAGGCACAGTCTCTTCACTTTGTAGTGGCAAATCCTCTTCGCTCTGTAGTGGCAAATCCTCTTCGCTCTGTAGTTGCAAATCCTCTTCTTTACAGTGGAGACTCAGATGAGGCTGGAAGGACTCTGCCAAAGGGTTAAGCGGAGTCTGCCTCTGTCGTCTCCCTGGAACCGGCCTGAGGTACCACTGGAAGGTGCCACTGTCGTCATCACCCGATGTGTCGCCATTCCCTGGCTGCTGCTGTCTACGCGGAGGTCTGAACCTCTTCCCTGTCACTGTTGGAGAGCCTTTTCGGGGCTGAACAGTCTGTGTTGATGGTTTCTCAAGTGGCAGGAAGTCACAGGGCAGTAGGAGATTTCTGTGCACCACTTTATCTCTTCCTTGGCCATTTTCAGGGCTGATCACATACACTGGACTGTCATCTGCTTTCCTCTCCTTCACTTTGTAGACTTGGTTCTCCCAAAAGGACTGAATCTTTCCGGGTCCACCTCGGGGAGTGAGACTTCGGAGGAGCACTCTATCCCCAGGCTGAAGATCTCTCCCTTTAACTTTCTTGTCGTAGTATGCTTTGCCTCGAGCAGCTTCCTTGGTAGCAGTTTGAGAAGCCACTGTGTACGCCTCCTGCATTCTCTTTTTCCAGCAGTTAACATAGTCATCATAGTCCACATGAGCTTCATCCCTTTTCAGGTCGAGGAGCAAGCCGATGGGCAGGCGTGGGGAACGTCCGAAAATGTGGTAATATGGGGCTTAGCCTGTTGCCTCATTCTTCGTACAGTTGTACGCGTGGATGACTTTAAGTAATGACTCTTTCCAATCATCCTTCGCCTTGTCCTCCAAGGTCCGCAACATGGACAGCAGGGTGCGGTTGAATCTCTCCACCTGTCCATTACCCTGTGAGTGGTAGGGTGTCGTGTGGGAGCCCTGGATACCAGAGAGTTCTTTCAATCTTGCCATGAGTTTGTTTTCAAACTCCTTGCCCATGTCGTGGTGTAGTCTGGTCGGGAAGCCGAACTTGAGTGCAAAGTCATTGAAGAGCTTGTCAGCGACTGTTTTAGCTGCTTTGTTCTTCGTTGCATAGGCTTGGGAAAACCTTGTGAAGTGATCCATGACAACAAGTATATACTCGTAGCCCTGCTTACACTTTTCCAGGTGAAGGAAGTCTATGGACACCAGCTGGAATGGGTAAGTGGACTGGATCGGGGACAAAGGTGCACGGGTCTGCTTACTCGGTTTCTTCTTCTTAAGACACTCACATTCTTCTGTAACAAAGTGTTCAACCTCTTTCGCCATCTGTGGCCTTAGAACCTGTCTCGAATCAGGTAAAGCGTCCTTTCCACCCCTAAGTGGCCCATGTCTTGGTGGAGTTCTTTAAAAACCAGGGGACGATAGACTTTAGGGACCAGTAGCTGCTCTCGGCGTGATGTTTGGCGATGCAGGACACCATTCTGGTCGACGTGAAGCTTCAACCACTGCTTGAGTAGTGCAGCTACTGCAGGATGCTCTGACTTCACCTCAGTTCTACTTGGTCTTCTACCCAGCGACTTATACCAGAGCACTCTTGCCAGAACTTCATCTGCTTCCTGGGCTCTGCGTATCTGGTCTGGTGTAAAAGACTGGGTAGTGTCAGAATCTTTGATTAATTTCAGAGCACTAACCTCGATAACTCCAACGCCTTGGCAAGGGTCTCTCTCCTCCACCGTTACAGACTCCATTGATGCGCTTATGGCTTCCTGTCCAACTTCAGCTGTACAGCTCTTCATGTAGCTGTCAATGTCCAGCGGCATTCGCGACAGCCCATCAGCATCTGCGTTGGTCTTGCCTGGACGGTAGCGGATGGTGAAGTTGTAGCTGGCCAGCTCCGCAACCCATCTGTGACCTGTGGCATTAAGCTTTGCAGTAGTGAGCACATATGTTAGTGGGTTATTATCAGTGTACACCACGAACGATGGGGCATGGTACAGATAATCCCGTAAACGTTCACAAATCACCCACTTCATAGCCAAAAACTCTAATTTGCCAGAGTGCAGGTGGTACTTTTTCTCTGCTGGACTCGGGAGGCAGGGTGCGGGAGCCATATGCTATGACTCACATCTTGCCTTGCTGCCACTGATACAAAACAGCACCTAGCCCAACCTGTGATGCATCACAATGTAACACAAAAGGCTCTGTGAAGTCGGGGTACCCGAGAATGGGGTGTCTTGTAAGTGCATCTACAAGTTGGTTCAATGTCTCTTGGTGGGAGGTCGTCCACTGAACGGGCGCCCGTGATGGTAAGTGGCCTTTACTTTTCTTCACTTCCTTTTTGGACTTGTCGGCTGAGACTGGAGCAGAGTTCTCATAAGATGGAGGGCTAAGCAGGCTGTAGAGTGGATGGGCTACACGGGAGAAGTTGGGGATGAAAGGCCTGTAATAAGAGAGGAAACCAAGCATTTGACGTACCTCTCCGACGGTTGCAGGAGTCTTTTCCTTTAACGCCCTCACCGGGGCCAACTCTGCTGGGTCCATTGTGTAACCTTCACCTGTTACCAGCTTTCCCAGAAACTTGACACTTCGCCTGAACAGTTCACATTTCTTTGGGGTCAGCTTAACACCATGCTCTCTGTAACGCTGGAGGACAAGGCGGATATGTTCCAAGTGTTCATCAAAGCTGCTGCTGTGCACCAGGTTGTCGTCCAGGTATGGGAGGCAGATAGTGTCTCTGAGGCCTGCCATGCAGTGCTCCATGCTTCTCTGGAACTCAGCAGGTGCGGAGCTCAGGCCAAAGGGAATGCGTACCCACTGATAGAGACCCCAGGGTGTGATGAAGGTGGTTAAGGGGCGGCTTTCTTCATCCAAGAAACCCTGGTGGTACGCCTTACCCTGGTCCAACACAGAAAACCAGGAGCTCCCGCCCAGAGCATCCAACATGTCTTGGATCCTTGGTATTTCATGGCGGTCTGGGACTAACTTGCGGTTGAGCTCCCTAAAGTCACAACAAAGGTGGAGGGTGCCATCTTTCTTGCGGACACACACCACAGGTGATGAGTAGGGGGACCGTGATGGTGTGATCCAGCCTTTGTTAAGCAGGTCTTGCAAATACTCTTTCACTTCGTTGTGAAGGGGTTTTGGGATGGACATGTACGTCTTTTTCACCGGATTTGTGTCATGGAGGCTTATATGCATTCTCAGGGATGGTATGCAGCCAACATCGTCACTGTCATATGCAAATGCCTCACATTCCTCTCGCAACATCTTCTTCGCAGCTGCTTGCTGATTTTCATCCAGATGCTGGAGATCCACTGGTGGGTCCCATGACTTTGGCCTCTGTTGGTTCTCTCGTGTCTGTGTGTTACTCGGGTTGTGTGACTTTAGCTCTGTACCATTTTTGTTCTCTTGTGTCAGCTCGTTTACTTTAGTCTGGATGCCAGCTGCGTATAGTCTTTACTGGTTCAAGGTATCCAATCATTTTACGGCTCTCCAGATAAACGGTGTGGTCTGTGGTGTTAGTCACAGGGATGGGCACATATGGTACTTTTCAGTCTGGGATTTTCACCAGTACATCACTGAATATTATGCCCTCTGGTGGTGGGTCAGCTCCATCAGGTAGAAAGAGCATGTCTTGGCCCCGGGCATGTGAACTAACGTGTGCCCGTACATAAACTGTAGTGACTTGGTTCGCTGACAAAGGCACTCTTTTTACACCAGTCCTTACCACACCTGTCTCTGGGCCTTCACTGCTGTTCTGCACAAGCTTGACAACATTATGTGCAGTGCGTAAAGTTATTTCAAATGCTTTGCTCACATAGTGGGCTAGCTGTTTTCTTCCTCCTTTGGTTTTTACTTCTTCCTGGTTCACGATAGCTTCCATGACATTGTAGCCAATGATGGGATCACTGGCCACAGCCGGGTCACTGGATACCAATATTGGAACTTGCAGCTCACTGGTTGGAGACAAATCACTGCCTAGTCTGAAGCTGACTTCTATCCAGCCAATGTAGGGAATGGGTGTGTCATTTGCAGCAAACACTGTGAGCGTCTCATTGTCTAACAGTTCTGAAACAGGTCTGACGACCATGTGAGGGAGGTGGTTTTGCCGCCAGTTTTCATTTACTATGCTGGACTGTGCCCCTGAATCCCATAACACCTTAGCTGGGTGATTGTCCATAAAACAGTTCACAGTACATCTGTTTCCCACTACGCTTACTAACCGTGACTTTTGTTGAGGGGGTAGATAGTGAACCTCAGTTACCGCTGATGGGACACTAGCTGATGTTTCTTTGGAGGATGTTGGTGGGCTTGGCTGTTCGTTATGGGACTGTGGGCTTTGGACTACTGTTGGTCCCATCTCAGTAGTCCCTCCCCGTTTCCCGATGACAGTCTTGGTGCTCGGCATCCACGGGAGTAGTGGCCCTCTCGCCCACATTTGAAACAGTGCAGGCAGTTCTCTCCTTTCCCCTCTTCTTTGCACTTTTTACAGCCTTTTTCTCGTTGCTTTGGTGCCATGGTGCGGGGACTGGTTTCCATAACAGCCATAAACATTTGTTTCATCTCTTTACGTAGTTCTTCTATAATCTGCTGCGTGTCTGACTTAGTCTCTTTATTTTTCACTGTTGTCATGGCCACTGTAGCGGGGGATTCTCTGGGTTTTGAGGGGCTCTGAGCAGATGTCAGGGCTGTTTGGCATTCTGTTTGGAGCTCTTGGACCTTGGGAATCTTGGCTGCAGTGGACCTTTTCCGTTTCTCAAATCTTTCATTTTCTAGCTTTGAAGCTTGACTTTCTCAATCAGTTCTTCATCTGTTATGGTTATGTCGTTTAGGGGGGACAGTAGCTGATACTTGATAGAGTCACTGAGCAGCCCAGTTTCAATGGAGCGGAGGAATTTGCGCTGGATGGTGGCTCTGCTATACAGTTCATCTGTCTCCTCATTTGCTGCTTTCCATAACAACTTCTCTTTAAGTTCAATGGCACGAAATACAAAGTTTAAAGCAGTTTCTTTGGGCTCTTGGGAGATATTGAGGAGCTGATGGTAAGGCTCAGTGGGGCTGTCTACCCTATAGTGTCCCTTTAATATGGTGAGCAGTTTGCTAAGTGTTAACCCACGTTTAATCTCCAACATGTCTCTTAGGGGCGTTCCTGGACTAATGGCCCTAATTACTGCTTCCACTATTTCAGTCTCCGAGTGCCCTTTTTCACTCCCATTCTCAATCTGGCGAATCAGGCTGAGATAGGATAGCTTATCCTTCTGCCCATGCTCTCCAATCTGCCCACAGATTTTAAACTCCCTCTTCAGTGTTACCTCTTGAAGAGTTCGCAATGCCTCTTGTCGGGCTCTGGGTGAGTAATCTGCAATATGTACTGGAGTAGCATATGCGGTGTTCTCAAGATCTTCCTTTTGCCCAGACTCTGTGCCATGGGGTTCCCTTTCTGACTGACACTCCCCTTTGCTTAGTCTCTGGATGTACACAGCAATGTCTTTATAAAACTGTTTCACTTGATCCTCTTCCTCACTTTTCTCCATATCATCAAACATGCCCTCTGCCAACCTGATGAGTGTCCTCTTGGTCTTGCTGTGAGACTCTGCGCTCTCCAGGCCGGAACATTTCAGTCTCCTGCAGACGTCCACAAGATGCTCTCTCTCCAACTGCCACAAGGCTGCACTCACTTCGTCATGCAGAGGTTGCAGAGATTCCATTTCTTTTGATTGAAGGTTCGTCTCTTGGGAAAGAAGGTGGTTGGTGATGGTGTTGACTCACTAGCGCCACCTCCTGGCTGGCTCGCCAAAATATGTTACACCGCTGAAATGATGGGCCAACTCATCTCCTGTGCAACATATTTATTTTTTACAGAAAACTGTAAAAACAGAAAAATATGACAATCAGTTCTCTTTGGCGCACAGGCCGTACGCTGCATCTTCACCACTGACACTACTTCTTCTAGTGTAGCTGACATTACTTTATACAAGTAACTTATACAGTTTCATATTCACATGCACCACTCTTATAAACTGCTTAAATCACAAAAATACATTTTACTGTATGCACAAGCACCATAGTGAACTCTCCTTACAGTTTTATCTTGTTTTTACTTCTGTTTTAATCTATTTATGAACCTGTCTTCTTAACTGTATTTATCAAACTGATCTCTTTCAAATAATGTTTTTCTTAACATATTTTTACAGCATTCACTCTTCATGAACTAAACATAAAGCAATTCACATTTTCTCTTATTGTGCAAAATATATATCTTGTGGCTTTAACCCAAAAATACCTGCACCGAGCTCACAGAGTTTCGGTACAGTCTAACACTTGGATCGACACAGGCTAACAATTGGACCAACTTGGAAATTAGCTCTTTAGCTTAACATTCGCCACACACAAGACATTTATCATTAATCGCCACTGCTGTCTGTCACGTTTAGAACCTCTGTTTTACATTCTCAACCACCCAGCTTACCTGTAAAAACAGTAAAATTATGACAATCAGTTCTCTTTGGCACGCAGGCCATACGCTGCCTCTTCACCACTGACACTACTTCTTCTAGTGTAGCGTCAGCTACCGATGCGTACAGGACCGAGCGCCCTCTGCTGGTGGAACTTATATAACAGTAAAACTGACATTGCAGTGGCCTTACTAAAAGAAAGTGTCTCTGAGCATAAAATAAAATGGGGGGCTACTATTTTCATGTCTGTCTTTAACATAGTGCCACACTTGCATCTCGCTCGATGAAGAAGCTCTTGATGGCGAAGCTCTTGATGGCGAAGTAGTAGTTACCAGCCCAAGATCTGCAGCATGTCTGGGGACCTCACCTTTGCCCATTTTTCTGGAAATTCCCGACTCAATGTTGGCCAGCTCTTCTGCCTTGATGATACCAAGCAGTTCATTGGTGGTTCTGCACCTAGTAAGTCTGAGGCATCTGCAACCTTAACTCCTCGAGCTCCCTCTTCCAGGTAGAAGCTCCCACCTATGTTGCCCAGGATAATTGCTAATCTGTGAGCCCTGTGCAGCTCAAGCTTTAGAAACCCAGGCTACCAGAGCCTCCTGAGCAGCTCCAGCTTCCCGAGTCATCTCTGAAGCCTTCAGCACTGTTCTAGTCACCAGTCATCCCATACAACCAGAATCAGAGCCCATGGGCCCTGAGCAACCGGGACCAGACGCTATGGATTTTTTGCCACCGAGTTCCAAGGGCCTCTGTATTCCTGCGCTGCTACAGTTGACCTCCAACCAAGGCACCTAAGGTTCATTGTTCTGGTCCCAGTCCCTTCCAAAATCTTCATCAAGATGATAGAGAATTATGTGTGGGATCACATTTTTTTTATATATTTAAAATTAAATGTCTATCTATGATTAGCACACTTGGCTCGCAGTACTAACCACAGCCTGCTCATATATTTCTCTGTGGAGTTTCCCACAGAGTAAGCCAGAATAAACTTTACTCTGACTTCCTCTGACAGACCAAAGATGTGCTTGAGAATGGCTGATTCTCTCTCTCTTTATGTTGGTCCTCTGATAATGTGGCGACCTTTCCAAGATGTACACCACTTTTTGTCCCTGTGTCACTTTGAATTAGATAAGAGGTTAAACAATTGATCGGATGTTACTGTTTTGACAGTGTTGCACTCTCTGACTTTTGATGGGAGCACTGTATCACTATACACTGTGATCATGTCAGCAACAACAACTTCACCTGTAGAGTTCAAGACTTTGCAGATGATAAATGCTGTATTCTTTTTAATAAAAGTAAAATAATCAGCACAGTAAACTGTACTACTTTGCGTCAGCTTTGCATATGTGCATTTGTACTTTCTGTCCATTCTGCTATACTTATTTTTATGTACTGAAAGTGACCTGATGAATTACATCATCTAGAGAAAAGGAAATGCAGGCTGTAGCTTAGAGCTGCTTTTATGTTCACCAAATGTTTAAGCAGACGATCAAAAAAGGAATCTAGTCAAGAAGAGCACAGTGGGAATTTAATGGTGCTCCTTTTGCACTGCGCTACCCATAGTGATAATGCAAGGCTATGAAAAATTTGAGAGAACTGGAGTGACTATGGCCATGACACATATCTTTGTGTGTGTGCGCGTGTGCGTGTGTGCATGTGTGTGTGTGTGTGTGTGTGTGTAGGTGTGTAGAGAAGCTGCAAAGAGTGCGTTTGTCAGGCAAACAAATGGCAATTTTTTCTCATTGTTGACTGATGTTTAATATTGTAACGAGGAAACAAATGTAATCACACTAGTCCACGTAGTAGTTTTGATGATGCATGTATTTCATAGTGAATTACCAATGACGGGAACCACTGCAACCAGAAAGTAGCACTATGATCACTGAGAATGATAATTACATAAATAAATGCAGAACATAATGTGACTGTTTTAACCTTTCTTGGCACAAGATGCAAGCTGATGTGGACAACAAATGTCAGCAGTGGAACAGTGCTGCTGTGGTTTGTGTAGCTGTTTATAGTTCTATGAGCTCATCATAAAGGGGAAGGAAGCACAATGACACTTTACAAGAAAACAGCTTCACCGTTAGAACACGCTGACTTTAGCCCTGCAGCAGGGTTGGGTGTGACAATGAGGCATTCTTTGTTCTGCATGCTTGATTTATTATGTGAGTACATTTATAACTGTGTCTTATGAGTATCACAAATTAGTGAACATGTTTCTGTATTATTGTAGGGTCTTTATCTTACAATGTAAAGTGCCTCGATGTGGCTGTTGTTGTGATTTGAAGCTAAATAAATAAAACTGAACTGAACTGAATTATGAGAATTACAGTAAATTTCCAGACAATACAATTTGTCTTGAATGTAGCACATTTAAAGTTTATTTCAATATAATTATATTGAGTGATTCCTTAACTTTATCAAAAAAAAAATCTGATCAGGTTTCAATCTTCATTTCAGTGCTCAGTACGGTCTTCTATGGAAATGCTACAGGTGAGATTTTTTCTTTCTTTCTTGTTTTCCTCAAATGTAATTCAGTCTTTATTTATTTATTTTCGTATTTATTGCCATTACCTCTTGAATGAAATTAATCTCTTGAATTTGCCAAATGCCCTAATAATGAGATTCTGCACATATAAATTACTTTGAATATTAAGAAGAGGAATCGAGACTTTTTTAAATCAAGAAGAAGAGGAAGCGACTGAAGGCAAAGGGGAGAATTAAATGGTGAAAGTTGAAGGAGGAAGAATGCTGCACAGGGAGGAGTTGAGATAGATCTGGGTGGTAGGCAAGAATTACCAGACGACTGGGAAAGTACAATTGTAGAGGTGAGGGAAACCATGAGGAACATATTCGATGTATTCTCTTGACAGAAGAAAAAGGACAAGGAGACTTAGCAGTGGATTTATGAAGTATAGGAAAGTCAAGTCAAGTCAGCTTTATTTGTATAGCACATTTAAAAGCCATCAAGTATTGGCCAAAGTGCTGAACAGGGATAATGTAAGCAAATAAAAGAAAGAATTAAAATAAATGAGTTAAAAACATTACAAAACATCCAAATATATACACACACACCCAAGCAGACTCTTATATACATTTGTTTATACAAGTATATATGTACCAGTACATATGCACATACATATACATGCATATATGCACACACACACACACGGGTACGGACGTGGACATAAATACATGTATACATATACACGTGCATAAATGATCCAATGAGATAAAACACCAGAATAGCTAAAATGGAACAAAAGCGGCATCAGATCCGAAAGTCTTTGAAAATAGATAGGTCTTCAAATTTGATTTGAAGATTTCCAAAGACGAAGACAATTTTATAAAAGAGGAAGACTGTTCCAGAGTCTCGGAGCAGCGATGGAGGAAGCCTTGTCACCTCTGGATTTTATCTGGGAGCGTAGAACCAGTAAAAGCATCTGACTGGAGGAATGCAGAGTTTGAGTGGGTAGGTGCAGGCTAAGGAGATCTGAAATGTAAGCTGGAGCCAAGCCATGTAGGGCTTTAAAAACAAATAATAAAACCTTGAAATCAATTTGGTATTTAACTGGCAGCCAATGTAAAGATGTGAGTATTGGAGTGATACTGTCTCTCTTTCTCGTATCCGTCAGGAGCCTTGCGGCTGTATTTTGAACAAGTTGCAGGTGGGACAGGCTTCATTGACAGACGCCTAAATAGAGAGAGTTACAGAAATCAAGATATGATGAAATGAAGGCATGGATAACGGTTTCCAGATCTTTAGATGACAAGATAGTTTTGAGTTTAGAAATGCTCCTGAGCTGGAAGAAACTGCCAACAACAACTCAATGTATTTGTTTGTACAGCTTGAGGGTAGAATCCTCAAGATTTTTAACATGGGGATGTAGATTAGCTGATTGTGGGCCCAAGTCATTTCTTGTGAGACTAACAGAGTCTTGTTTGCCAAAAATTCTAATGTCACTTTTGTCATGGTTTAATTTGAGAAAGTTCAAAGACATCCAGCAATTTATGTCACTAAGACCATCTGAAACTTTCTGCAATGTGCTATCAACACCTGGTTTTAGGGAGAGATAGGACTGTGTATCATCTGCATAACAAAGAAAATCAAAAATTAGAGACGAGGACAGGTGGAGGAAGTGAGGAAAGGTATGAAGAGGTGGAAAAGATCTTTAAAATGCACAGAAGGATTTAGCTGTTATTCTGCACCTCCATTGCTTGAGTGGATATATAGAGCTGGGGAAAATAAGATGGTTGTTGCCTGTTGTTGCAGTAATTCCAGAATCAGACTCTTGTATGTGAAAATAATAGCAGTCCTATTGTGCTTGGTTAGCCTGTACCTGACAGGTACCAATAAATGAAGGGGAGTGCAACTCTGGCAATCGCTTAATTACAAACTCAGGTGTGGTAGAAGTTTGGTTCCATGTCACAAAACCTTTGGTTGACTTAAAAGTGATCCTGGCAAATGACCATGTGACTCAGGAAGGAAAGCAGTGCAACCATGGAAATATGGCACACTTAGTTCAGGATACAGTTGGGTATAGAAGTAATACTTTAAAGAAATCCTCAATCACACTGGCATTAACCACAAGGTGGTTCAGACATCCTGGGGACCTCCTCAGTGAGGTGTTCCAGGCATGTCCTACCAAAGGTAGCCCCAGAGCAATCCCAGGACATATTGAGAATAGATAGGATATCCATACCAGGGTGATTTGTGACATTCAGGTCTCTCTTGAAAAAAGGAATCTCTAATCTCAATGATGCTTTTACCTGCATAAATAAAAAACAATGAATAACTGGGGACTCTGCCAGATGCTCCCAGCACAAATTACCTATATGGTTGACTGATATCACATAAAACTCTACTGCCTTAATAAGTTATTAAGGAAAACTTAATAGCTTCAGTCCATAATAGCTCACAAACCAGATAATGATTTTTTTTTTAAAATTTCTATAACAAATGTATTGCAAGTCATACACGAAGCAAGTCATATCTTTGTGTTTTACTTGTTTTATACTTTTGCTTTAAACAGCAAGTAAACCTCGGGCCTTAATAACAGCACATGAGGGAGTCATACCAGCAGGGGGCAGTGTGACACTGAGCTGCTCTGTGGAGGGCTCTGCTGGCTGGAAGTTTGACTGGTTCAGACGTGATTCAGAGTTTTCTGTGGCTCAGAAAATAGGAGCTGGAACATCAGAGCACACTATCAGTATTTCAGAAGGAGGCATCTATTACTGCAGAGGAGGGAGAGGAGATCCAGTTTTCTCCACAGAGGACAGCGTTCCAGTTAAAATTAAGAAACGGGGTGAGTGTTACATTTTGAAATAACAAATATCACTGACATCAAAGTAACAATTCATAAACCTTTTACCTGTTAACTTCTTTTCTCTTTTTATATTTGTGTTTTTCTTCACATTGTGTTTGTATTTTGGGAACAGTCCTGTATGTTGTAAAGTCGCAACACCGTTGGCCTCAGATGTTCATTGGTGAGACAATCATCCTTCAATGTGAGATCCAAGGAGGGGAAGACAAGGAGATGACATATGAATGGAAATCACCAAACCCAAACATCCCTGAAACATCCAGTGAATACAGGATCAGCAGAGTTTCAGTGTCCCACAGCGGAGACTACAAATGTCGGGGTAGCAGTGACTATCTCTTAGCAAAATGGAGTGACCCCTTCACACTGATTGTCTTGTGTGAGTTGAACTGTCTAGCATACATAAAAAAAAATAGATTTAATGTACACATGTGAAAGACAGGAAAGGGAGACCTATAATATTATTTCTCAAAAGGGAATGTACAGTGTTAAGAAATCAGTAAAATCTTTTGATAATTTTAGTCAGTCTATGTGTGCCTCTACGTCACGTAGCTAAAATACTGAGGGGATGTTTAGATTGCACCGAGTCTGAATACTGAGTCTGAGGCAGTGGTGGTGACGGTGATGGTAAAGGGACCTAATGACTTTCACCCCACCCCACTTTCCAAAATTATGACTTTTCAGAAAAAAGTATTCTTAACAACAGCACTAAAAAAACAAAACAAAACAAAAACCAGCTTTATAATGATTCTATGTGTCTATCATGTTCTTAATTTGATTTTTTATTTTTTTTATATGAGCACAGGTCATTTTTTACTCTGCAAAGATACATGACGCTATAACGTGGTGAGATGTAATATATATAATAAACTCCAAAAACAGTTTGAAAAATCAGGTTCAGTAAAAGGACTAGATGTTACAGTCCCTGATAATGCATTTCTTTAAATGGAGAAAATCTTGAGGAATGGCTGTTATGAGAAAAGGCAGCCCAGAAACTTTACCAGCGGCACTCATCGTTATGCCTCAACTTTCGGTCTTTTACCCGGCCGTTTAGCCTGCCGTTGCACCTGTCCTTTGATCCCAATGTCTCTAAGCAGTTTTGCTGTTATACTGGCAACAAAGCCCCTGCACCCCACTTCCACTGGGCACACCTTGATCTTCCAGCCTCTGTACTTTGAGCTTCTTAAGCTCAAAAGCTTCCTCAATTGCTTCCTCCCATGGTACCATTTTTGGGGAGTTAGACCAAAGGACGAGTAGTTGTTACGATCTCGGTGGGAAAAATTAGCCTCTGATCCAAGTCCATGTGCATCTGCCAATCCCTGGCAACCTTCAGTGGGCCCAGGTCTGGGGTTGAGGGGCTTGGCTTCAGCTTGTCTCCCTCCCAGACAAATGCTGATGAAAACTGACGCTCCCCTTGGTTTGTGAAAGGTTGAGCTTTGATGGATTTTCTTTTATACTCAACTTTCTCGGCTAGACAACTGAGGACCTGGTTGTGTCTCCATATCTGCCCTGAGTAAGGCTGGTCCTACAACCAACCAAGATGTGCTTGAGTGTGGCTGGGATTGTATACAGGGGGCCGGATGGGTCCTTTCCAAACCACAGCTGCAGATTTATTGGGGAAGGTAGCACATCGTGTGTTGCTCGGATGATGAAACTCCCCAGAAGAGTTTCCTCTTTTCGACACTCTCCCACTTGTTAGGGTGGGAGCAGTGCCTCTCACCATGGGGTCCTGGGAGTCTGTGAGTGACATCTCAAGCCTCACTTTTGCACATTTAAACTCCTCTACCAGGCTAGGGATAGGCAATGACAGTATCCTGTCGCTATAGAGTCCAAAGCTGATGAGGCATTTGGGAAGTCCGAGCCACTTCTTAACGCAGGAGCTCACTACAATTTAAATGACTGACTGAATGTATAAAGTGCGATTGTTTTCATAACAAAATTCTTGTTAAAGAAAATTGACATCAATCTACTGTTTTTTCTCTTTCTGTATCTTAAACAGCAAATAAACCCAGAGCCACACTGACACCACAAAGTTCAATCCTACCAGCAGGGGGCAGTGTGACATTGAGCTGCTCTGTGGAGGGCTCTGCTGGCTGGAAGTTTGACTGGTTCAGACGTGATTCAGTCTCTTCTAAAGCTCAGCTTATGAGAGGAAATGAAGAAAACAGAGTTATTAGTGTCTCACAAGGAGGTCTGTACCACTGCAGAGGAGGGAGAGGAGATCCAGTTTACTACACAGAGGACAGCAGTGAATTCATTGTGGCGGAAACCTGTGAGTTTAACTGTTACAGTATTTCTGACAAGGCACAGTGACTCATTGTATTTGTGATCTGTGCTGTTTGTCTGTCATTCTATACTTTAATACTTTCAAAGCCAATTGAATGTATTTCCAAAATATTTTGATTCTGTCTTGTTGTTCAGTCTTCCAGTTTGTTTATTAACTAGCTAGTTGTTTTCCAACCAGTACACTCATATGTTTGAAATAACATAATCTATCAGTTATATGTTTTATTTTTGATAAAGATAAGGTGATGATAAATGGCTAATAGCAAACTCAAAAAGTTAAAAAACAGATAACAGATGGCTGTGATGAGAATAATGGTCAGGGTATTTTAGTTGGGAGGAACACTGAGGAAGGAATAAATTTAAAACTCAGAATACTGGGACACCTGACCAGATACCATGACACAAAGTCACAAAGTGCTAAGGTGGAGTGTATAAAAGGAAACCAATAACTGCAGATCTCCAAACCTCCTCCTCTCCTCACCCGTGAAATAGACCCCAAGATACTTAATCTCCTCTACTTGGGGCAGCAACTTATCCCTGACCTGGAGTGGGCATGCCACCCTTTTCCAGCTGAGGACCTCAGGCCTCAGACTTGGAGGTGCTGATTCTTATTTCTGCCACTTTAAACTCAGCTGAACAGCCCAACATGACTCCTTCCTCTGCCTGATGGCTCCCCTCACCTCTGGTGCCCACAAACTGTTTCGGGGGTTACCACCACTACAGGCACCAACCACCTAGCAGCCGGAGCTCAGTGCAGCATCTTCAGTAATGGAGGTGCTTAAAATGGTCCATTCAATGTCCGCATTCTCCCTCAGAATGCTGTCAAAGTAAGTAAGTAAGTAACCACTCAGGTTCAGGTCAGGCAGGCCATTGTTCCCAATCAAACCCCTCCAGGTCTCAGTGTAGTTTCCCACGTGAGTGTTGAAGTCTCCCAGTAGATGAGTCCCCAGGTGGAGCACTCTCAAGCAAGCCACGCATGGATTCCAACAAGGGCAGGTACTGTTGTTCAGTGCATAACTGCAGATGACAGTCAGGACCCTTTCCCCAACCTGAAGGTGCAGAGAACAAACCATCGGTTTGCCAGGGACCTGTCTGCCACGGTTTATGCCATTGACTGCCACCAAGCACACACTGCAGTCGCCCTTTTGCCCGCCTCCTGTGGATGGCAGGTCTACAGGCGGGTGGTCCCATGTCCTTTTTTTGGGCTGCGCCCAGCTGGGCCCCATGGGCTAAGGCCCAGCAAGTAGGTGCTCAACTTGTGCACCCTCCCCAGGCCTGTCTCCAGGGCATCAGCCTGGCGATATCTCCATGGTGTACCTTGCATCTTGCCTTGTGGTAGCTGGGATAGAAATCCAGCCCCCCTATGACCTTGATAAGGATAAGTAATTAGCAAATATTTTTATTTAAATTGTACATGTTATCACTTTAAACATTTTGATAGGTTTTCTATCTTATACTGTGAATAAAATTTTCATTTATGAGATTTGCATGTCCTGCATCGATGTTATGGATTACATGTATAATAATTAACAATATTGGCATTCTTTTCTATTAAGATGTAATAAAGTAACCATCTTTTTTCTACCTTAATGCCTTACTTGCATTTTCCAAACTGACCAGCACAAGCTGAAAAACCTCGGGCCTCACTGGGGGGCAGCGTGACCCTGAACTGCTCTGTGAACAACTCTGCAGGATGGAGATATTACTGGTTCAGACGTACCTCAGAGTCTTCTGCAGCCCAGAGAATAACAAACGGAACACCATCCCACACTTTCAGTGTCGCAGAAGGAGGCATCTATTACTGCCGAGGAGGAAGAGGAGACCCAGTTTTCTTCACAGAGGACAGTGTTTCAGTCACAATTGAGACAAATGGTAAGTGTTGCATTTTGTTCAGATATAAAACAAATTAAATCCATAATTAACATCAAATTAACAGCTGACAAAATTTTCTTTGCTATTGATTAATTTATTATTAATTATTTTTGTCCCATGTCTTAAACTACTTGGTTAAGGCAGAGTCAAAAGAAGGGATGTGTGTGTGTATATATATATATATATATATATATATATATATATATATATATATATATATATATATATATATATATATATATATATATATATATATATATATATATATGTGTGTGTGTGTGTGTGTAATGTAAAAAAAAAAAAAGTCATCTGTCAGTAAGAGATTGTGAAACTGCTAAAATTCTCAAAACCTGGGGAGCCAAAATGAGAATCTGTTATATTTTGTTGTACAATAGATCTGAATTACTTTTGTTTCAATTTACAGCAAAATCCTGACAGGAAGAGAACAGCAGTTACAACTTTTCTGTTTATCGCTCTCAAAAGATGAATATAGGTACCAGCAACAAAAGAAATAAGTAATAAATAAAAGTAATCTGTTAACAAAACAATATTTAGATGCCAGCAGCTCATACTGCTGATGAAGGGGCTGATTCTTCTTTATTTATCTATTACTATAGCTCAACATTTTAATACATCAACGATAGCCAGGTCCTGCTACCTGTGGGTTTGGTGTCAATTTGGCATCTCACAGCTTTTATTTATTTATTTATTTTTTGTATGGTGTACGCACACAAAACTATGCTATGACCGTCTGGTGTGGTGAAACACATTAACCAACTCAGGGTTCATATCTCAAAGCCAATGGTGGCTGTCTCTGCAGCATGTTTCATATGTGTGGCTCCAGGTCCTTGCATGCTACTGCATTTCTTCAACCTCCTGCTTGTGAAAATTTTTGCCCAGCCATGAAAAATATCAAGCAACAAAAGCTAACTCAGGCATCTAATATAAATTCCTAATTTAATAAATCATTTTATATATTTTCAAAAAAATTGTAAAAATTAAAATTCAGTTTTATTTATACAGCATCAAATCACAACAACAGTTGCCTCAAGGTGCTTCATATTGTAAGGTAAAGACACTACAATAATACAAAGAAAACAGAGGAAAACCCAATAATCATATGACCTTTTATGAGCAAGTGCTTCAGCAAATGTGAAAAGGAAAAACTCCTTTTTAACAGTAAGAAACATCTAGCATCTAGCCCCATGCGTGGGGGTGCACGGCATCAATGCGTTAGCGCAGTAAGCTCGTTGACACGTTAGCGCCATCCAGCCCCACGCATGGGGCGATCCGCTCAAATGGAATGATATGGTACTATAAGGTCATTAAGATAAGATGGGGCCTGATTATTTAAGACCTTGTATGTGAGGAGCAAGATTTTGAATTCTGAATTTAACAGGGAGCCAATGAAGGGAAGCCAATATTAAAGGAGAAATATGTTCTCTCTTTCTAGTCCCTGTCAGTAATCTAGTCCCTAGATTGCTGCTCTTGCTGCAGCAATTTGGATTAACTGAAGACTTTTCAGGGAGTTTTAAGGACATCCTGCTTGGATTTATGTTCATATTTCTTTAATTTACTAACTTACTCTTACTCAGTAGTATTTATCACATTTCTTGTCTTTAAAAGATACATGTAGTTTAACTTTTTCATTTTAGTCTGACTTTAGCTGCAATCTATGCTTTTCTGTCACTGACCACTTAGAGTTTGTGCTCTCAACATCCAGAATGTTATTCCATCGTTTATGTTGTTTTATATTTTATAATTTAGGTTTCAGATGTGAAAGCCACTCGTTTCTTGTGCCTTTCATCATTGGACTTGTTTTTGGAAGTTTACTAACTGTTCCTGTGTTGTTGTGCTGTATATGCTGCCACACAAGGATAAGAGGTGAGACTACCACATATTTATATTTGACTGAAGGATTTATACATTCTGGTGATTTAAAGGGATTACAGTATGCATTTCTTTCCCTTTTTTGACAGATCGCTGTAGAAACAGGTTTGTACAGTACTGTTTCTGTTCTTTTTAAGCATGACAATGTTACACATGAGTTTTACATTTACACGACATGTTTTAGGTTCATGCAGTCTCCAAACATCAATCAAACCTCTGCTGCACCCCAAACTCCCAACCAAAGTGACACTCAGATTTACTCCTCTCTTCTCCACGGTCAGCCCTAAAAATGATAACTTTTATAACTATTAAAAGTCACTTAGCACTAAAGATACAGACATACAAAAACAAACAAAAGAAAACTAATTTAACTTTATTTCTTGTATTTCACTCTCCTGTAGGTGATCTTTCTGTCTATGAATCGATCAGAAACTCTGGAATCACTCGAAGTGGTACAGTATAAACTTTAGAAATAGACTTCTTAGAGGTTAATGTAGAGAGACCAGCACATGAATACATTAATGTAGCATCTACTATTATTCTTGATAAGAGAAGTAAGTACATAAAATAAAATATATAATTATTTGATTTTTTTTTTAACTTTTCATCAGCAGTTTCAGAGGAAAGAGAGTGTATGGGTTAGTACATGCACTAATACCATCACCTTTATATGGAAATGTGACACTACAGAGGAGAGCTTTGACCACAATAATGTGAATCCCAGTCAATTATGCTATAAAATGACACTTAGAGAAAAACATATCTTTTTACTGTTAAAGCTACAGAGCTTTGGATACATGTCCTAATTCTGATGGAGCGTTTATTCTGAAATTGAACTAGGAACTGATGACAAGTAAAAGTTGTGCGCATGCTTTGGATGTCAGTGCTCTTATATTGTTCTCCCTTGCAGACTTTCATTCGCGTCACCCACGTCCTCCCAATCTCCCCCTCACTAACACCTCAGTCAGAGCTCCATCCAAGCCTCAGTCTTCATCTTCACCACCACCAGAGTTTAGACTCTAGGGGAAACTCTCCTAAGTCCTATCACTGTTTGGATTCTGTTCTGCCATGATGGGTCATTGAAGTTGAATTGCCAAAGGCATTAATTCATTTCTCTATCTTAATAAATCATGTTCAATTCCTCCAAGTTATACTTCTTATTGAACTAATAGAGTCTACCTTTGTATTAGTCCATATTATTTTTATTTTTGTTGAATGTAGTTTGTATATTAAATAGTGTGGGAATATATATATATATATATATATATATATATATATATGCATGTATAGGAATGTGTGTTGTGATGTTTACTTCATTAGATGCTGTAAATTTTAAGTATGATGCTGATTTCACATCAGACCACTTAGAGTAGCACAAGGTCTCCTTTTTGCCTTTATCTGATGGTCTGTTTTACTTCTTTGATTACTTGTTACTTACTGGTTACTTTAATAAATCTAACAAAGACAACCTGGTTATGTGTACATAAGTTTGTTTTAGATTTCCATAAGACATGATCTCCTTTCAAGCTTGTGATTGGTCAACATGGTTTTAGGGCAACGTCAGACAATATTTTCACGGACCTGCGATTAAGGTGTCGCCGATAAATACAACAAAATAAAATGATGCGACCAAGGCAAAAACTGTGGCATTTTGTAAATATAATAATAAACGTGAATTCACTGTGTAATTGTGTAACTTTATTAGCAGCATCCTCCTGAAATGTGCCAACTACATTGAGAATAACATCCTTCTCTCTGCCCCTTAATGCTCTCTGGTCGCTATGGTAACACGTAAACATTTCTTTCAAAATAAGACACACAACTATAACATGGGAAAAGACCCAGGGAAGCCGAGTTAATGATAAAAACACCGAAAACCATACATTTCACATCTGAGCCTCAACTCTCAAGGCCCGGTACCAAACAACTCACAGACCGGTACCGGTCGGTGGCCTAGGGGTTTGAGGACCGCTGTTTTAGGGAACTCTTGAAATACATCAGATGCATCTGCGTTTCTCATTTATGGAAGCTTTGTCAAGATGCACAGAGCAGGTAAAAGGGGCAGAGGTCATGCATTCAAATGTTTAATAGAATTTAGTGTGAAAAAAAGTTTCCCAGTAACAGTTTTGGTGTGATCTGAAGCCATGGAAATAAAGTGAAGGTGTACTGCCACAGAGAGAGACTGTATAATTGAGGCATTAGTTGCATTTTGGTTTGACATGTTCTTGACAGCTCAGCTAATTTTTTTTCAGGCTATACTAGATTTTATTTTTTTTTGTTAAGATGGAAAACACCAGTAGACACCAGACCTTGTAAACTGAATTTAATATGTGATAGAACTTTTCAAAACTTATTGCAAGCAGCAATATACTGCTTGTGTTTCCTGTAGGCATTAGGGGAAAAAACCAATGTGCAGAGATTTCCATTTACTTATCATGATAGACTAAGATTATATTATATTATATTATATGATATGATATTATATTATATCCTACAACCTCTTTTACAGTGCTAGTCACATATTCATGGATAATGACCAAATATGAACAGTTCTGTAGGAGTAAACATGCAATTAATTTGATATTATATGAGTGTGTTTATAATTTGTCACAGCTAATAGGCTAATAAGTGAACTGAATCATCAGTGCACTTTATGGGGGAATTTTATGGTGGTAGACAAGGAACAGTAGACTGCAGTTGTGGTAGATGTGGCTACCCTGCAGACAGCAACAGTAGGAAGAAGGAGCACAAGAAAACAGAGAAATACCAGGGCGTGAAGGAGCAACTGGAGTAGATGTAGAATATAAAGTCAAAAGTAGTCTCAGCAGCAATAGGAGCAACAGGAGCTATAACTCCAAAACATACAATACAAAATATATGTATGTTTATATGTGTGTGTGTATATATATATACCTCTGACGACCACCAGTCGTCAGAGGGCCCGGTTATAGGCCAGCTTTGGTCCAGTTCACTCTTAAATAATGTTTTATACAATAAAGCAGTATCTGATTTATTGCTTTGCTTTCATTAGAATGTTATCCCATTACTGCAACAGTAGTAAAAGGTGACACCAAGATTTTACCCAAGGAATTTACGAAAAATAGCTGGTATGTATATATATATATATATATATATATATGTATATATATATATATATATATTAGGGGTGCAACGATACTCGTATCGATATTGAACCGTTCAATACAGTGCTTTTCGGTTCGGTACGCATATGTATTGAACAATACAACATTTTTAATTTATTTTATCAACTTTCCTTCTGACGGTGCTGTCTGTGTTGAGCGCTCAGTGGATCTGCGCTCGATAGTGCAGCCTAGGCGGAGTAGTCGAACGCAGATTCACTGAGCGCAGGGCAAGCTAGCGAGACAGAAGTTAAGCTCTCCTTGCAACATGGCAAATTGAACCTCCCCCACCCTCATTCAGATGTGGCGTTTGGAACTATTTTGGTTTTCATGTGACGTGTGACCCTGAAGGTAAGCGCGTCATGGACTAAAGTAAAACAGTATGTTGGATGTGCCAGCAATGCTCAATTACATTGGTGGGAACTAGTGTGTTAGCGCAGTTAGCTCGTTAACGTGTTGGCCGTCCAGCCCCACGCACGGGGCGATCCGCGGTAGCTCGTTAACGGAGATTTGCCGTGTTGTGGCGTTAACCTCATTTCAGATTAACGCTGACAGCACTAGTGGGAACACAACGAATATGACTGCACATTTACTCTGACATCATCCTAGTGCAAAGACAAGTGGAAGCAGACAAAAACAACAAGCACGCATGCTACAAACTTTAGACATTTAGACAGCTGTTAGCACATGATTCTCCTTATGGGGACCTGATATATTTAATATGCTGCTGAGAATGTAGCCCAGAAGAAGCGTATAGTATAGCTTTTATTTTGGAAAGAGCCATTTCTCTGTAATAAACTCTCTTTTCCAAAGATGAGTGATTCCTCAATCAGATACAGGGCTCGCAAAATCGCTAGCCCCGGGACGTCGGGCTAGCAATTTTTCCAGTCGGGCTACCAAAATCTATCTCTGCCCTGCCCGTCAGCCTATCATAGGAAGGAAAAATATATGTCAATGCTTTTGCATTCTTTCCGAAATGTAGCTGGGTAATTATGTCATTGGCATCGGTGAGCCACTGTCAATATGTGACATATTGAAATCGCGTTTGAATTTGCACTTGTTTTTTGCTTTCACTTTGCAATCGCGCGAACTGTGTATAGAGAGCGACAGTACTGATTGGTGAGTGATGATAATTTGCGCACCAATTCCTCTGACATCATCTTATCAATCGTTAGCTTACTATGTAAACATGACAAGTGAAATCTCCCGCAGCAAGCTTAAACATGTGAGAGGTTGATCGCGCAGAGAATCGCTGAGCGTTATGTGAGTGCGTGTGTAAAAGCAGCAGGATATATATTTTAGTTCTGCTGAGCCAAATAAGACAGGTCAGGGTGAAGAAGTGACAGCCAAAGAAAAGCTTACCACAAAACGGAAAAGTTATGATAAATCAGACTATGAGGCAAAAAGAAAGTGCAGCTTTATGGTTTCATGGACAAAAGAATTTCTGTGGCTGCAATATGATGAGCTAAATAACCAGGGCTGCACATAAGTGGTCCGCAGGTGCGCATTCGCTGTCAAAATAAATAACGCACACAAGATAAGAAGTTGCAACGCGTGTTTGCGTACATAAGATTTTCAGGAGGAGGACAGATATTTGTTTAGAACTCTTAAAGATGTCGAAGAAGCTCCTTTAAGCAATTACTGTGATGTTCCTCCACCTCCAAAGAAATGTCAGAAGGAGTCCGAACCACAAAAGAAGCGCGTATTCTCGGAAAAGTGGTTGCAGGAGGTGAGCTGGCTTCAAACAAATGATGAACGCACAGAGATGTGGTGCTGAATGTGCCGTGAAAATTTAATAAATGACAAATTAAAAAGGCATGAACATTTTTTTTGTATCGAAAAAATATCGAACCATGACACCAAAGTATCGAACCGAACCGAACCGTGAATTTTGTGTATCGTTGCACCCCTAATATATATATATATATATATATAAATTATATTATTATTATATATATATGAATTTAATTAATTAAACAAAAACAATTTACTTAAAGTACAGAGTCTAAAGTAGAAACTCAGGCCAACAAGACACTTATAATCCTTCATAAGTTAGAGTTAGAAATTCTGAAATCAGTGAAAAAAACAAACAAACATATATTATCCATTTGTATAAAGATGCAAAATATATATTTTGTGAAACTGTAACAGGCTATGATGAATTGCAACAGTTATTTTATTCTGCACTTCTACTCTGTTGTATTGTATGATCAGGATTTGTGGCTAAGGAGATTATCATTGTCATCATCATTATTATAATCTCAGTACTACTGTTTCTGATACATTATGTCTGCAGAATGTGTATGAGGACTAGATAGATTCGCATGGGGACTGACTAGCATTTATGTAGCTTTGGGCTTCAGAATGTTTATTTAGTATCCTTATTTCAGTTCCGCCATCTTGTGTCAGTACAGCACGTGACATCACTGGGTGCTTGCTGCTAATACATGTTAGTTATGTTAGTTAACTAATAACAGAACCAATAACTCGGTGCAATATGAGTAAACTAAAACTAAAAATCTGTTTAAGGGGATCACTGTCGCTGTCCCTGCCTGCAACAATGAATTTTATGTTAAGAAACTAAGGATATACTGTCCACTTTCACTCACTATCTCTTAAGGTCCTTTGTGATTTGTCTGGCCTGTTAAGCCCCAAAGGGGTTTCGGAGCTTCCTGCTCGAAAAGGAAATGCCCAGAATTAATTGACTATTTCTCTGCAATTACAAACCCTGTGTATACAATCTTGGTATCAAAATAAAGCTAACACTTGTAAAATTTAATCAGAGGAGTAAATATTGCAGCAGATATTACTGTGTCAAAGTAACTGAGACTGGAAGACAGAAAAAGTAAGTAGATTTTTTTCCTCTCCTAATTTATTTCTTTATTTTTTTTTAGCATATAACTCTTTTGAATCATGCTTTAGTTGAGATTTTATTCCAGAAATTCGGTAACCAACATGTAACCATCATCTGTGCAAAGATTTAGGTTTCTAAACTGAAACAGTGAAAAATTACAGCACTGTCAATACATAAATATCCAGTCGTACAAAGATGTCCAATTTTGGCACACATTGGACACCATGTTGAATTTTTTAGATATTAAAGAGCAGAAATGATTTAATTTTATTGACAGGCCTAAAAATGCATGTTTTTGAATATTTTTGAAGAATGAACCACACATTCACATAGCAATGGGCCTTTTGTGCCGTGCGCATGGAGCGCTCAATTGGCCTCTGAGGGGCTGTAACTTTGGTTTCTTTTGTCCAATGTGAATGATTGACACCTCTTTTTAATTGTTTGAGCAAATAGAATCACAGTAATGATGCCCATTCGGGTCACTGCAACCAATCAGAAGTTGCAAGGCCAAACCGCACATGGGCCCCAATTTACTGCATGTGACGTCTGCCCAGTCTCGTGTCTGTAGCTGGATTTAAAATGGAAGTTTTTGAGAGAACTGGCTCTGATGCGGCTAGTTAGCCGTGGTAACTGCTGATAATCACGGGGCTATTGGCTACCTACGAAAATAACGGAGATAATCGGGATGGTAAGCCAATTCCTGTCTTGACGTCTGTTTTTAAACTATTGCTGAAATAGATGCTCCCACTAAGTTCTTCTTCAGTACGGAGACGAAAAATGGACAAAATCACCTTATTCACTGTATTCAATCTGTGGATGGAAAAGAGCTGGAGATTATTTTTCAAAGCTATATTTTAGCGAGTATAGAGAAGATTCCGTGTCAAGTGAAGAGTTTCTTAATAACTTGCCCGAGGTTTCAGAGCAAAGAAGAAAGGAGAGTTGGAAATGCTCGCTGGCAGTGTTGCTGTCAAGCGCCAGACTGGAGACAACTGATTCTGAGTCACGCTTACAGAAGGCCTTCAAAATACAGGGAAGCAGAGCCAGTTATTTATACCGAAATCTGCAAAATTGGATATAAACCAAATATAAATGTGAGGGGTGAGCGGTTGAAGTTCTCTTAGTCAAACTGATGGAGTGTTTTTATCATATGATACATGTTTAATGCACTAATGGAAGAACATGCGACACCATCCTGTCAGATGCCTTTGCTGGTTGGGGTCAGTGATGAATCAGGTGAGGAGGATTCAAGACTGGGCCAAGAGATAAGTTGGAGCCCCTAATGCTGTGTGCCTTTGTTTGGTTGGTGTGTTCTCCTGAGGGGACAGGGTGACAGTCTGTATGACCCAGTAACTGACCAAAGGAGGCAGACAGCTGATTTAGCACCGACTTGAGCACAGGACTCCACTTGAGGTAACGAAGAAAGGCCGAAAGGCTGAGTATCACACTGGATGGGAAGCTGTGGGATAGCAAGCTGAACGAAACGCCTGTTCTTTTGATTCACACATAGAATACGTTTGAAAGGAGGGATTTGTTAGGATTAAAATGATTAAATAAATTTATTTTTTATGATTTTTATATACTCATTGCTATGTACTCATTTAAGAGTCAGAAGCTTCATTCAGCTCTATGACTGAATTGAATTTTTGAGATTGACATGTAGCGTGCTGAGGGTTTTGCAACATGCTTACACATCATACTAGTTAGCAGTCTTGTCTAAGCTCGAGGTGGTAGCCAGGGGAGAAGAATGTTATTTTCATCTGTGTTTTCAGTGGGAGAAACATTTGGTCATTTATCCAAGTGGCGTCTTCAGGCTCAGCTGACACCAGGTTTCCCTAACATTATAAACAGTACATGTGCATAATGCCTGAAACTAGCCCACTGAATGAACAATGGGCTATAAGGTCAGTTCCTTGATCGTTAATATGCAAATTGACATGACCATTGATCAACAATCACTGATCAAAGACCATTGATCAATGGCTATCAGTACCATTCACCGAGAGTCGGAGAATGGCTGCAATCACAGCATTGTAAGATGGTGAGAGGAAGGTCTTTGCATCCTTGCTTGTGCTGTTGCACCTGCAACCCAGCCCTGGATAAGTGGAAGAGGCTGGATGGATGCATGGATTAAGGAATAATAAATTCATCTATTTGGCTGGGTGTTAAATATTTCCCACACCTCTGATGGTAAGTGATAAAGACTTTGACTTCAGAATGTATTATTTGCATCATGGCATGTTGCCATGTGATAAGTCTATTAAGTGAAGTATTATTTTGACAGAGTATCAGTGAATCCTTACAGAATGGTTACGATTGGACTGTGTGAGCACCAACATCACTGTACAGAGTTTGTTTGTACCTCTTCACTGCAGTTTGATTCATCAAGAGAAAGTATCGACCCTTCTGTGACATTAAAAGGTGGCCACGAGTATAGAATGAAGGCGAGTGTATTAGAGGAGGTAAAACATATTTTCAATGTCTGTGAGAAACTGAGGGCTCATGATTGAATCTAAATGTATAAACAAGCTTTTGCACAACAATTGTTGTTGAGAGGGGGCTGAACACATACATACAGGCGATATGGAGATATTTTTTTTGTCACTGGTGTAATACAAAGAATGGTTAGTAGGAGGCAGTGTGGTTCATAACTGAAGCTCTTCTTCAGAGTTTGTTTTCTTTTTACTACACCCTTTCTGGGCTTCCTTCCTTTTAAACTCAAGTCAGCAGCTACAAGCTACACTCAGCTGTACACCGCAAACATATCAGCTTTTTTCTTGTTCAGACGTTTAAAATAAAACCATATCCTATTATGCTTCTGTAACTATTTTCAGATTATGCCCAGTGTTCTTAAAACCACTGTACCTGTCATGTGTGCTGTGGATTCAATAGTATGTGGATAAATATACTGTAAAGGCTTGCACAGTACAGTTCATCCTCTAAGTCTGCATGTAACTGGCTATGTTTTGGCTGTATG
The DNA here is from genome assembly GCF_963576455.1 of Neolamprologus multifasciatus. Lineage (NCBI taxonomy): Eukaryota > Metazoa > Chordata > Actinopteri > Cichliformes > Cichlidae > Neolamprologus > Neolamprologus multifasciatus. The sequence continues at coordinate 26,045,170 of NC_140441.1, forward strand.
GCTATATCGTCTGATCAGATATATTTAATTACACAGTCTAAAGGCAGCATTTTAATAACTGCATACAAAATAAATTGATTTGAGGATGGAGGCCCTAGATTAGACACTCTCAAGCTATTGACATTCACTGGTGTGTTGCTGTTTTGACAACACAAAACCACATGCATTCATGGGAAACCTGCAGCAGCAACACAACAGACAGCAGCGACAAACACTATGACATAATCTAAGACAAAATTAGCATGCAACTCAGCGATGGGTGGCTATTTGTAAAGATACAAATAGGTGCTGGCAGGCCAAACAAGGTTAAACAGCACATAAGATTTCACGTTCAGATATGTACAGCAGGAGAGTTTCAGGTCCGCCATCTGCAGGTGCGGGATGACATCAAGATCCGCAACACAAAGCCTGAGGTTAGCTTTGTGGCCTGCCTGATCAGCACTGTGCTTCAAACTGAAAGCAGTTTATTTCTTGTATCATCTATCAGTCGTTTGGAGAATTGTATTATTTATTCTTTTTCTGCTGCTGTGTTGATACACAGAGTGAGAGGATGAGACTTGATCTTGTTTCATAACATGTTTAATAAACAGAGCACAAAACAATGGAATAAAATTAACCTTTTTATTTTTACTGATCCATTATTTAGCACATTGGTACAGCAGCACTCGTCCCTCCTTTTGAACATTAAACCTCACTTTACATGTTCTTTATTAAACCGACAGTATTTCCTTCATGTTTTGGTCTCACTCAGTCTCTGCACATTAATCAAAGCTCTGCTATACACAAAAGAGAGATCCAAAGCGACTCTCAGATTTACTCCTCTCTCCTTCATGATCAGCTACCAGATAATGATGATTATAATTCTAAATTTTATTCTTATTTGTTATCCTTTCACCAACTAATCAAGATGTAAATCCAGTAAACAGTGAACACAATAAATGTCGTAATGCTCTTTTAAGCAATAAATTGCAAAAAAAGTTAAAATAAAATAAATAAATAAATAAATAAATAAAACTTAAATACAAATTAATGTTTAAGTTTAAAAAAATATATCAGAAGGTTCAATAAATGTTCCATTTAAAATAAAAAATAATTTTGTGGCAGTTAATTTCATGATTCAAACTTGAAAGAGTTAAAGACAAATCTGGAACAAAATCAGGGTTTTTAAAATGTGAGGTCATATTTTGAATGATGGAGAAATTTGCTGTTGATATCAACTCGCACACTCAACAAAAACCTCAGTAGAAGATTTGGTAACTTTAAAGCTCTTGAATGAAGCCCAGCAGATTGTTTTTGACATATGTTGATGTCTTTGAATAAACTTCTTTGAAAATTGAGAATGTTGTACAATTTCTAACAAATGTAAGACTTTGAAAACATTTTTCAAACAAAAAAAAAAAATCGAATAAATTCCAAGAAGGAATAAAAAAAATTCTATATTGGCCCGAGTAGCCTTTAAGACTTACATGTAGAACTTACATGTTTTGTTTTGTTTTGTTTTGTTGTTTTTTTTTGTCACAGGTTTGTTTTTATCTACTGAAAGATTTCTGGGCGGGCCACCACAGAAAGAGGAAATGCAGCTTGTGGTTCAAGTCAAAAGTCTTCCGTTTAGCAGATGTCATGCTTTATGTTATCAGCACACAGCAGAGAGTTAACAAGGAACGCAAGCCAAGAGCAGAGTGGAAATTTGACTTTGCTCTTTGTGCACATTTGTATATGATTTGCCTGTACTTGAATAATATTAATGATTTTTCTGAATTTATATTTAAAAAGGACAAGAACAACTGACTGTGAAATGTAAACTGAGCCTGGCTGACATGAAGTGTCTCTACTTTTAAACTACTTTTAAACAGGACAATGATGCTGCAGCTCTGAAACCACAAAGACTAGTTTTTTATTTGAGTTTGGACAAAGGTCCTAAAAAAAGAGATTGAGTAGTATGATTAGGAAATAAAACTGTAAATAACATAAATAATTTAATCGAAACTAATATCTAAACTCAATCAGGATTTGTTTTATTAAAAAAAAATAAAGGTATAGGTATAGTATTCTAGCAATAGTAAAAAAAAAAATTCTTTATGCTTTGTTCTCATTGTTTACATTATTATTAAAAAATTATTAACTGAACTAATGAAATCAAAACAAGAAGCATCGCTGAATAATTTATGAACATGAAAATAGACCCTTGTTGTACATTATTGTCCTTTCAGATTCACAAGTTTTGAAACCATGATAAGATGGTAAGAATTACACTCAGTATCACCCAAACAAACTAATGTGCTAATATTTTTGTGTGGTATAACTGTAAGTTACCACATACCTACAAGCTTATCTGTACCATCTCTTCACTAGGCAAAAAAAAAAAATCAGATAACTTGCTTCAGAGTGATAACTGTTATCAGAGAGAGCTCGACTGCTGCACACATGAAACAACTCTAACCAACCATTCCCGCATTTTATTAAAAACATGTTATATGAATTGTCTTCTCATTTATTAGGGTTGCATGATTATGGTCAAAATTATTTTCACAATATTGATGATTGAACTGCTTTTATGTAAACATAAAACTGCTTTCACATTCATGTTGTGTCACATTCCTGTTAGTGTACAACTCTTAGCTTCAAAATACAAACACAGTACTTAAAATGTCAGCACACTGTTTAAAATAGAAATGAAAAAAAAAAAACAACCCATAATGCTGTAATTTGCAAATCTCATAAATCCATATGTTCAAAATAAAATGTAGAAAGCATATTAAATGTACCATTTTTAAGAAAAAAAATATTGACTTGTTTCAAATTTCTCACAAAGCTGGGACAGAGCCATGTTTACCACTGTGATGCAAATATTTGAATCTTGGATTGTCTCTAATCAAGAAGTCAAACATGTGCTCCAAGTTCCTGTTTTTTAGTCATGAAAGATGTATGCTGTACAATTTCACCCTGGAATAAGAACAGTTCACATAAACCATTAAAAGGACAAAATTACCATCACAGTCATGGCGATGTATATAAAAGTGTGTAAACATCTGCCTACAATTGTAACATTTTTTGGACTTTTTTCATGTCATTTTCAGGTTGTCTTCAGGTTTTATGTCTTCATGCCATATATTCCTTCAATAAGTTAAACTAGAAATTAGAAATTGAACTATGAATTTAAATGTTGCCTTTAGTTTGTGAAATATGCAACTCTGCTGTTTCAGTTCAAATTGTTATTTCCTGCATTTGGGGTGACAAACAAATTTAAAACAGGAACTCAACCACAACATGATAAGATTTACAGATATATGCTGAGGTTAAGGGAGCTTTGCTCACTGCATGATAATACCTGAGCTCACAGTGAAACACAATATAAGCATACATATTTACATACTTCACTGAAAATACAGGCTCCAAAGTAGAAACTCAGTCTAGCAAAGGTGCTATTGTTATTGTTATTCCAAATGACTGAAATATTTGATTGACACATTTCAGAAAGATGGAAAAAAGAAGAAGCATTTTGTGAACGACTAACAGCAAACCAGGTGGTATATCATTAATAAGCCATACTCATAAAATGAACCCAAGGACAATGTAAATATGAGCTCAATCCAGCTCTGAAACAGAGAGAGAAAACTTCAGACTAATCTATCAGTGTTAGGAAAAAAAATATCAGGTCAGTACCCCCCCCCACCACCACCACCACCACCACCCCAAGAAAAAAAAAACCCAAAACAACAACAAAGACAAGCATGGTAACACTACAATAAAGAGAAAGATGCTTGTTGGATATTCGGAGATCAGATCAGACCCAGATACATTTGTACAGATGGCGTCCAGAACAGGAATTATTGTAAGTGAAGAGCACTGGAGGTATAGGAGTGTGATGACAAGGAGCTATCAGCGAGATGACATTTATAGATGGCAGCATAACTGTCTGTGGATCTACCAAAATACTAACTGATGACTCCCAGTGTCCAAGGCCTGCAGCATGATACAGAGGACACTTCAAAAATCACATAAGAGTTTCTAAAGAAGAATACTGAGAAAAATTATGACCTGGAGAAATATGTCAGCTGGCAACACAAAAATAGAGAAATATAACAACACAAGAAAAAAATGTTTATGCTTACAATAGACAGGAAATGCAAACACGTCACACAGCTGCTGTGGTCAAAGCTACAGAAGCTGTGTGAGGTTTGTATAGGAAAAGGAAGCACAGAGAGGCAGCAGTCAGAAGAAGAAGCTGAGAGCTCTGCTCTTGTCTGTATTAAATGCTGCTTCTCATCATTCTGCATTTTTTATTTATAATAAATATAATTTATATTAAGTAAACAGTCAGATTGAGATTGGCGAGGATCCGAGTGGCTGGATGTGAAGATGGGATACACTTTGCACTGCATAATGGGCTTATTATTGTGTAAGTACATTTCTAGCTTTGTTTGAATGGCACTAATTAATAAAAAAAAAAGCTTCTAATCTGTGAGCATTATAGTCTATAACTGGTTAAAACGGTTTAATTTTATGATTCTTAAAGCAAAATGTTGCTGGTGCCTTTGCTCAGTTTAGTCTGGAGCATTATGTTGGATACATGGTTGTTTTTATTGCTTTCATTGCTTGTCTCGTTTGATTTTCTGACAGTTTGATTCTGATGATGTTTCAATCTTTATTTTAGTGCTCAGTACACTCTTCTACATAAATGCTGATGGTGAGAAATTTCATTTTCTTTTCTTTGCATTTATAGAATATGCATGACATTGCTTTCCAGATCCACACCTCCTGTACCACTCTAAATGATTTCTTAACACATTTTTATACAGTTTATATAACATTTTTAAAATACTAAAATCTGATGCAGTTACCAAAATTGTCAGGAAAAAAGACTATACATGAGACAGACAGATAACAAATAACATTAAATACAAATTTTCATTATGTTAAAATGTTGGAACACTTTAAACGTCCAGAACCAATTAAATTCCCTTTTGAACAGGCTCATAAATATTACATATTTAACTTTTCTGTGCAGTGTTGTTTCGGTATTTTCTTTAGTTGTGGGGAAATAAATAAAACACATAACACAGAGATAAATAAATACAAGCAACAACGTTTTTATGCTTCTATTTGGATTTGTAACTGAATATTTTTATGTGAACATTTGCTGTAAGGAGAATTTTATTATAAAAATTATCACACTTTACACATTCACTCAGTGATTTGTTTGGTGCTTCTAGCATATTAGACTGAGTGTCTTCATACAAAACTACACTACAGATTCCCTCTGATTTATTCTTCATCTATTCACAGACCACTTAATTCAGTTCAGTTCAGTTAACAGTCAGTAAGGTAAAGACCCTAGAATAATAGAAAGTCTAACTAATTTGATGACACAGAAAACTGACTTTAAGATCAACATTGCTTTCTAATCCACCAATGTCAGCTTGTAATACACCTGTTGGATAGAGCAGCAACACTGATGGTCACATGCTCTACCAATAACAGAAATAGTACCTACAGTGTTCTGAGTCTCCCTGTTTTCAAACAGTGTGTGAAATACTGTTTTTGTATTTTATGTGATGTTACTGTCATTACCATATGACAAAGGCAAAGGGAGAGTAGGCTCTGTGTAAATATGATGCAGCCCCCACAGGAATAACAGACACCATTCAGTGTCATGTTACCTTTGAGTGTTATTAAAGGAAAATGTAGAGAGGACACAAAACATCTAAAAGTAATTTGTTTGTGTAACATTTGTCTTTGAATAGATAAAGAATAAATCAGAGGGAATCTGTAGTTTTTGCATGAAGACAGTCTAATGTGTCACATGCAAGTAAATATTTTCTATTTGGTGCTAGAAGCTAAATGACTGAGTGAATGTGTAAAGTGTGATCTTTTCTCAGAATACTCAGAGCTGACTCTGGTCTTCTCAACATTCTTGTCCTTTTGGATGTGAGCTCAGCCTTCGACACTATCTCTCACGCCATCCTTCTAAACAGACTTTCCTCTCTTGGCATCTCTGACGCACTTATTCTCACTCACTATTGATCAGTGTTGGTCAAGTTACTTGAAAAAAGTAATCAGTAATTAATTACTGATTACTTCCCCAAAAAAGTAATCCCGTTACTTTACTGATTACTTATTTTCAAAAGTAATTAATTACTTAGTTACTTAGTTACTTTTTAAAAACATGATTTACAACCTGAATAGGCGATAAAGCGATAGATCTTTCAGCCCAATTCTACTTTTTCTACATAATCCATCATACAAAATGTAATCGAATGGAAAAGTCTCTTTTTAAAACTTGTTTTGTTAGTTTTAATCTTTTAACTTTATGCATGAAGCAAAATTTAAATTATATGCACCATTCTCTGACTGGAAGAAATTAGTTTAACATTTAAACCTATTTTCTGCACATTCCAGCACATATATATATATATATATATATATATATATATATATATATATATATATATATACATATATATATATATACATATATATATATGTATATATATATATATATATATATATAGTGTTTACACTCACTCTTTCAGATGCAAGTAAAACACAGCAGAAAATAAATGAAGTCAAAGACTAGCGGTCCTTTTGCTCTATTTTCACCTGAAAAGCAGGAGTAGGGTAGGCGGAGGGTTATCCTGGTGCAGGTGTGCCGCAGCGGTCAGTGGAAGGATACGGCAGTTTCTCTGTGAGTTTCCCATTACGTCGTAGCGCACTCGGTGCTTGCTTGGAAGTTTAGGGGTTTTTTTCGCTGTAAAAAGAAGTTTTCTTCCCACGCACAAAGGACACTAATGTTTTTGTCACTTTTTACGGAATCAAACTCAAAATAAGGTCAGTACGTCCACGCTTTAAACGCTGCACGCTCATACTCTCTCCCGCACTCGATATATGATCCATTGTTGATCTGCACACAGCTGTTGTCACACGTTGCACTCGCTTACGTCACTGTCGTGAGACATTCTCGCAAGAAAATCACGGTTTTAGTAACGCAGTAACGCAGCGTTCCTACGGGAAAGTAACGGTAATCTAATTACCGTTTTTGCAATAGTAATCCCTTACTTTACTCGTTACTTGAAAAAAGTAAACGGATTACAGTAACGCGTTACTGCCCATCTCTGCTATTGATGACTCCACATTTTCCCTTCACCTCAGGTTTAGAGCCTTGGTGTCATCCTAGACAGTTTATTATCCTATAAATCTCACATCAATAATCTCACTCCTTTTGCCTACTTCCATCTATGCAACATTAACCGATTATGTCCTTCTCTTTCCACCCAGTCTTGTCCACAGTCTCATTACCTCCCACATTGACTATTGTAATTCTCTCTTGCATGTCTCTCCCAAAAATCCCTCCATATGCTTCAACTGGTTCAAAACTCCACTGCCCGCATTATTATTATTATTATTATTATTATTATTATTATTATTATTATTACCAGAACTCCCTCCTACCATCACTCCTGTTCTTCACAAACTTCACTGGCTCCCTGTGAAATTCCGAATAGTAAACAAAATTCTTCTGCTCGCCTTCAAGGCCCGTCCACACTTGCTCCTCCCTAACTTTCTAACCTGATAAGCACCACCTCTTCTGCCTGCTCACATCCAACTTGTTGTGCCTTCTTTCCATCTCAGCACCATGGAAACCAGAGCTTTCAGTTGATCTGCTCCCAGGCTGTGGGAATCTTTCTCTCTCTCTAAGTTGTTCTTCGTTTTGTCATTGTTCTATTATGTGTTTTATTCTATTGTTAAGTGTTGTTGGGTGTTTGAAAGGCACTTTTAAAAATAAGTTATTATTATTATTTCTATAACAAAGTTCTTCCTGAAGCAAGTGAAAATCTGATATTTCTCTTTTCCTGTAACCCCAACAGCAAGTAAACCCAGAGCCACACTGACAGCACAAAGTTCAATCATACCAGCAGGGGGCAGTGTGACACTGAACTGCTCTGTGGAGGGCTCTGCTGGCTGGAATGTTTATTGGTTCAGAAGTGATTCAGTCTCCTCTGAAATCGAGCTCATAAGAGAAGGTGAAACAAACAGAGTTATTAGTGTCTCACAAGGAGGTCTGTACCGCTGCAGAGGAGGGAGAGGAGATCCAGTTTCCTTCACAGAAGAGAGCAATGAAGTCACCATTACTGAAACCGGTAATTTCCAAAAGTAACAAACTGAAAGACCTGAATCTGTTTGTTCTGTTTCTAGAGTGGTCTGAGTTGAATTTTTAGTTTTCTCTTAAACTGAAATGGATCATTATGTGATCTGTGCTAACAACATTCTCTGTAAACTGTGAGTTTGTCTGATAAGAGAGACCTTGGGTTTCTGTTCCAGAAAGAGAGCTAACTTACCCTAACTCTGAGTTAGGTTACCAAGTTACCATGGTAACAGGCTATGTGACGTTAGTCCGCTTCTGACAGGTTTTCTTTAACAAACTCAGAGTTTCTCCCTGACTCATCCTCTTCTGCTCCAGTTGAACCAGCTGACTAACACTGGGTTTCATTTCCTCATTCACAAAATTAAACCTCAGAGTGGAGCCAGTTAATCTGCAGTAGTTTGTGTTTTTAAAAGCGTGAAAATCAGAATTCAATATTAGTTTGCCATTTTGTGTACTTATTAAGTGCTTTTACATTTATTCAGAATCTGAACATGTTTTCACTGAAAATCTGTCTATATCAGTGTCTCAACCCAGATAACTGTGACACTGATCCAGGTCTGTCTGAAGGTGTTATAGGCTCTGTAATGGAACAGAAAACTGGGTCTGCATCACAATGCATTTGTACAGCAGTATGATCTAAAATGGATAAGAATGACAGATTCAGACTGGAAAGGGCCTTCTTTTAACACATTTGTCTGATGCAAATTTGCATTAAGACTTGGAAAGCTGCACTTTTGAGCTAAATGTGAAAGTTACTATCTGTGAACTCTGACTATTAATGGTAACTTTGTTGTTGTTGTTGTTGTTCTTCTTCTTCTTCTTCTTCTTCTTCTTATTATTATTATTATTATTATTATTATTGTTGTTGTTGTTATTATACAAATATATAAATAAATACATGGGTCTGCATCAGATGCTATTCACAAGGCAGGAAAAATCCAACACAGGACACAAAATATCTAAAAGCAATTTGTTTGTGCAACATTTGTATTTTGTGATGTACTGATGTACTTTTTCCTGTCACCTCAACAGCAAGTAAACCCAGAGCCAAACTGACAGCACAAAGTTTAATCATACCAGTAGGGGGCAGTGTGACACTGAACTGCTCTGTGAATCCATCATCATCATCTGGATGGAAATACTACTGGTACAGAGAGGAGAAATCCTCTGAACCTCTGACCACACAAGATGCAGTTTTCCACTCAAATGGACAAATCAGTGTCTCACAGGAAGGACTCTACAGGTGCAGAGGAGGAAGAGGAAACCCAGTTTACTACACAGAGGACAGCCAGTCAGTCAGGATTGGGAAAACTGGTGAGTTTGTATTCACCAACAATGTTAAATAGAATGATGACTGAGGATTACTATGAAGGAAAAACAAAATTATATTTCACGGTAACCTCTTTGGCATTGTAATAATGCTCTTATTGGAAATTGTTGAGCATGAACAGTCATGTAAAATGTCGAGTCCATGGGAACTGACTAAAAGTGCTCTCTAGTCAAGTAAAATATATTAATTTTCACAAGAATACAAATATGAAACATAAAACCTAAATAAATATATACATATATTATAAATTATATATTTAATATATTATAAATAAATATATACATAAATATCACAGATTAACAGAACATAAAAAAGGAAAACATATGGGGAAAAAAACACTGAGAAAAGCATTGAGAAAAAATGGAGAGTGAGCCTGACGAAATATTATTCATTACTTTCCAACAGGATCTGTCCTCACTGTGTCTCCATCATGGCTGAGTCCTGGAGCCTCAGTAACTCTGAACTGTGAGGTTGAACATCCATCTGCAGGATGGAGCTTCTACTGGTATAAAGCTGTTCCTGATCTATCAGAGAAATCCTCCAGTTATGAGCTGCTGCCTGATGGCAGTGGGACTGCACAGGACTCCTACATCATTCATGGACAGACACACACAGCAGGATATGTGTGCAGAGCTGGAAGAGGAGACCCAGAATATCACACTGATCACAGTCAACCAAAGTTTGTCTGGTCTGCAGGTCAGTTTGTTTCTCTTATAACCAGTGCAGCTGTTGTTTACCTCCAAAGGTCACCCAAAGGAGAATTGAATCTTTTCATTTCTGATTGTGATTAAAGTCTTTATTTAAAACTTGTTTAATGTTTAGCTCAGGCAGCAGTCTGACCTGTGTCCCTTTGCTGCTTGTCTTCCCCCTTCACTCTCCTTGCTTTCCTGTCTCTCTACACTGTCACTATCAAAAAAAGGAAGAAGCTTTGTGTTTATTAATTGTAATTATTTTCACTTAGATAAAAGTGCATGTACAGATAAAACAGCCAAAAATACGAAATTTAAAAAAAAAAGAGAATGTTAACTAGTTAACGGCTCTGACTAATATGAGGAAAACACAGATAAGGAGATTATAATTGTTGCCATTAAAAATAAATTTAAAAAAATCCTAACATCTGTGAGCTTTGTGTTTCGACTGCATGTTGTTTCCAGATGTTCATTCAGCAGCGTCTCTAACAGTGAGTCCTGACAGAGTGCAACACTTCACCTCTGACTCTGTCTCACTGACCTGTGAGGGAAACTTCACTGAGTGGAGAGTGAGGAAGTTCTCTGAGGACGGCCGACTGTACTCTGACTGTAGGAGAATGACTGGATCCACATGTAACATCAACACATCAAAGTCAGATACTGCAGTGTACTGGTGTGAGTCTGGATCAGGAGAGTTCAGCAGTGCAGTCAACATCACTGTACAGAGTATGTTATTATACATTTACTACTTGGATTTGGATGATTTAAATGTCACATAAACATTTGTCCCAGCTTTGCTGTATGTGAAGTAATTTTATGTGGGAAAAATATGACACATACAGCAGTTTTTAAATTTACAAGATCAGGTCTTGATGATGAAAAGCATTTGTACAATCTGTTCTTATTATTGTTTGTCAGCTTTTTCTAAAAGTGTGCACCAGCTGATGTGACTGAAATAATTGTGTGTGATTGTGTCACAGATGATGGTAATGGTCCTATCCTGGTGAGTCCGGTTCATCCTGTGACTGAGGGAGCTTCTGTTAGTCTGAGCTGCAGTTTGAGAACACAAAAAATACTTTCCAATGTGTTTTTCTATCACAATGACAAACTTCTTCAAAATGATACCCGAGGGGAGCTGAAGATCTCTGCAGTGTCAAAGTCTGATGAAGGTTTCTACAAGTGTCAGTACTCAGGAAGAGAGTCAGCACAGAGCTGGATGTCAGTTAAAGGTGAGCAGGATCAAAACATCTGATGGAGTTTTGTAAACCAGTTTGATGACTGAGAAGGAACATTAGATTGTCTGATTTAATTCTCAAAGTCACTTGGCTCCATTTTATGAATGTATTTATTTATAAGATTATAATTTATTAATTAATTTCTGTTTTTTGTTACAGTTACTGTGTCAGGAGCTGACAGCTCTTCATCTCCTGTGTGGTTGATTGTTGGACTGGTTTGTGGAGTCTCTCTCATTATTATTCTCCTGCTCTTGTTGTATCGCTGCAGACAGTCCAAGTGTAAGAGCCTCTTCTTTTCACTCTGTATTAGAGAGTTTATTTACTACATACACTTTAATTATTCACACATATACTAATACTACTGTTATCTTTATGTAATCACACAAGTTGCATACAGTGAAATTGGTGAACTCCAGTTTGAAAAGCACGCAACAGCTAGATATGAAAAAGATGTGAGATTTAAGAAGATTATCTCGTGATATGCTTATAAACATTTAACTTTTTCTTTGTCTTTTCTTTTTTTTATTGCAGTTCCAGATGAAACCCAAGATGTCACATATTCTCTCATTAAGCTTAAAGATTTTGAAAAGAGGAGTATGCAAAGCACACATTGTGTGGGGGGAAAAAATGTATTAATTATTTTCTTTTGTGAATTAATCTGATCATCTTAACAGGGAAGCATCATAAACCAGAGGAGTGTGTTATTTACTCTGAGGTGAAGACGGGAGCTGCAGGTACAGTCACAACAGTCTCATTCAGTGTTTGTACTTGAATGTGTCATCACATCATTATATTGCAGGTAATTATAGGTAAACATGGAGTTTAGTTATTCACTTACTAATCAGTGTTTCAGCTTTACTGAATCACAGCATCCACAGATTCTGACCCAGACCTCAATCACAAAACACACACATGCAAAGCTGAAGTGTCACAGGCAACAAATTATTTCACTTAGATTTCTTTCACTGTAGTTGCAAAAATTTTAAATTTTATATGTATCCAACATCTTTGTATCATATCTGTGCTGAACAAATGTGTCCTGAGCTCTGACGTCTCTTTTAGAGGACAGTCTGATGTATGCTGAGGTCAAACAGCCCAAAAAAGAAAAAGCCAAGAAAAACAAAGGTGAGCAAAGTCTGCCATCATCTCCACTGAATATTGTTCAACATGTTTATCTGCTCCTAAAATGTAATTCTGTTTATTTTAATATTTATATTTAGGTATTCACAACAAGCAGCTGATTAATGAAATCTATCAAACTCTATCTTTGCATTAGTGGAGACATCCAGTATCCTTCTGGTTAATGATATTATTGTTTTCAACGATCTTCTCTTCATTCACAGGAAAATCAAGTCCTGCAGCTGATGCAGCAGTTTATTCTGAAGTCACATCAGGAAGCTCTCTCAGTAATTCTGCTGCCATGCAGGCTGATTTATTCTTCGCATTATTAAATTTCTTCAGCTCATAATATCTTTACATGTTGGAAATCACTTTGTCTTTTTGTTCTTGTCTTACAGGTCAGTGAGGAGAGCTGTAGCAGCAAAGCCAAGAAGAAGCTTTTTATGAAGCCACTCTTGCTCCTCTGATATTTTTTATTTAAATCTATGCTCTCATTTTTATGAAGATTATACATTTTTAAAATACACTTAAAAAAAAAAAATATATATATATATATATATGTATATATATATATATATATATATATATATATATATATATATATATATATATATATATATATATTCATTGTTAAAGGTTTTGTATAAAACTTTGAATGTATCCTGTTCCAACAGCTGCAAAAAAAATATAGTTTGAAATATGTGATCATATATTTTGTTTCTTATATAGCGCAACTTAAAGTCAGAGTTGTTTGCCATGACTTTTGTTGCCATGAAAACAGGATACTGCTGGACTTCAAGTTTGCTCTGTCCATTTTACTTTAGTTATTTAGTTTGTCCTGTCTTAGTTTTATTGTCTTTTGTTATTGTATTTGAGAGGGATTTATCTTTTAGCTCTTTTTAGAGTCATTTTATATATTGTGAATAAAATAAATGTTTTTATTTGCTACTCTTTTGGGTGTAAAAGACCTTTATTGGTTACTTTCTATTTTGCCTCTGGCTTATTTTTATCAACTGAAAAGCCTCATGATTTCCCCAAAATGGGGAAACTAAGCATGTGGTTTCAACGAAAAGCCTTCTGTTTATGAGATGTCTTTTTTCATGGTATCAGCACACAGCAGAGAGTAAACAAGGAGTTCAGACAAAAAGCACAGTGGAAATTTCTCTTTGATAATTATCACTGTTACATTTAAGAATGCATGCCACTGTGAAAAGCAATGAAAAATAATTGTGGTCATTGTGGTGCTGAGACATGGAAGGTGGAAAAAAAAAGCAACAAAAAATGTGACATGTTGTAATACTGAAATTTCCCACTGAAACACAGCCTGTATGAGTCTGTTTAAAAAACTCAAATAAATCTGGTCTTTTCGATATTTTCCCCCATGTTTTTTTTCAAACCTTTATATGTCAAAGCCACCCTGCTGAATAGCTATTGAAACTTGTATAGGCAGTATATAAACAACAAATAATATACCATAAACAGCAGGTTACATTTAAATGTATTTCCCCATTTCTATTGTTGCCAACAAACAAACTCAAACATCACCAACAGCAAAAATCAGTCTTTGGAAAATCTGTATGTTTCCGTCCCTCCCCTTCTCGCTGGCAGCTGGATTGCAGGTTGTGTCAGATAGCTCAGCTATTATTATGCCAGCAAGACAGCATTTAAGTCAAAGTATCATTTTGAATTTGTGTTTGAAAAGGACAAAAAACAACACCACAGTGAAATGCAAACTGAGTCTATCTTATATGAAGTGTCTCTACTTTTAACCTGGGAAATTTCCTGTTAATGCAATCATACTGTGATTTCCATGCCAGATTTCAGTCTTGTCCTTGTATGCAGTTTCTATAGTCTCTGTGATTGTTTAGACATTATGTATTTTTATGATCATATATTCACAGTCTTCACAATTTCAAGCTGACACAAATTATTCTGGAATGGTTCTGCATTTTGTAAATATAGTTTTTTGCAAGTTGGTGAAACTCTGCCACTTAAATATTCTCTAAATATTCTCCCTTAATGCATATCTAAGGAGACAAGAAGTAAAAGTCAAAAACAGCTTTACTGCTGAGCTCCTTAATAAATACAACAAACAGCAGGTCAGGTCCAAATAATCTGAAACTACACCTCTTGCAACAAAACACAAACACAAGGACAGACAGAAACATAAAAGAGAACATGGCAAAGGACAAGGCAGACAGGTGGGAGGACAGCTAAAACCAATCACAGATGACAAGATGGGGAAGTAGAACTAAACACAAAGCACTAAACTCATAAGGAAAGCAACCCCCCCCCCAAAAAAAAAAACAAAAAACAAAAAACTATCATTATAAACTAAAGACTATCAATATATCTATCATACAGAACATAGTGCCATAATACAAAGATTATAAAAAATACAAAACTAGATTAACCAAAAAAATCCTATGAAAATCTAGACCCTGTGTCCAAGACATAGAGATCATAACAGATATTTGAACAACATAGTAAAATTAAATGAAATAGTAAAATATATCACTTTAAACAGTTAAACATTAAAGTATGCTCGTTTGCAAATAATATATGGATTTATAAGATTTTCAAATCACAATTCTCTCTTTTTTTAAATTTACATTCCATGCAGCATTCCTTTTTTTTTTTTTTTTTTTTTTTTTTTTTTTGCAGATGAGTCTGTAAAACTGAATCCCCTTATTCACTTAAATTTAGCACATGCCTTAGAAGTGTGATGACCCCTTGGCCTTTTGTGCCCTCAGTCTTAGTTTTATGTTGTTTGTACTGTGCTTTGTTCTGCTGGAGGCTAAATACCTGCATGAGCTTCACCTGGACCCAGTGAGCTTGGCTATGAAGGCTTCTCTCTCTCCTGACTTTGGCATCCACATCCTTACTTGATCTTGCTTAACTGCAGCATGATTTCTTGAGTTATTTTGCTATTTTTACACTCTGCCACACATACATGCATGCTTTACACTACTGACCTGCTGACAAACATGTTTTCTTTATTTATATTGTCATTAATCTATTCTTACTTAGTTATCACCTCGGTCAGTCTACCTCTCTTGTTGGAGCCAATGGGCCAGGGTTGCCAGGGTTCCCATGGCAACAAAAGTCATACATGCTCTAGAAACCATCATAGCAATACAGTAAGCATGTACTCTGTCTTTTATCAGCCGTAGCTCACACATCAGCCTGGCTCTGATGTGTGGTTAGTAGAAAGTTCTGAGTTTATTTAAGCTGCTATAGTGAGTGACGAATTACTGTTGTGGTGAATAAGCTTTCTTTGGCTTGTGATTATAATCAGTCTGTTTGTAGCACATCTCCCACTGTACACAAATACAATCTCAGACAGTTTCCTTCCAGAAATCACACACATATCAGTTCCAGTCCTGCTACTGTGTAAAACAGGATAGAATATTATTTGATGCCTAGCAGTTGTGCTGGTCAGCCTCCTCTGGCATTCCCCCTGAACCCACTGCACCACCCCTTCCCTGCAGCTGAACCACAAACCACACCCAACCACCACGGACTGAAACTTTGCTACCACTTATTCCACTGAACATAATTGTTGGCTGAGGAATTTTATAAATGAATGTGCTTATTTGGTACAGGCCTTTCACAGAGTTATTATGCCTGTGAAAATAAATTCAAGTGCAACTTAAAGTAATGGTGTATTGTGTATCTGCTAAGTAAAAAACACAGTGACTTTATCATTTTTTCTCTGGCCTACTAAACCAAAAAGAGGAAGAACAGTTTGAGCTGAATTTGTACAGCCTTCCAAAGAACACGATTGAGCCCTGACAGCTGATAGCAGAGATAGATCATAGGCAGAACTCAAGATACCAAGTTTTTAAAATTCCACTCTCATCTGTCATCACGTTGCTGCAGACATTAATTACTGACTAGCCACTTCCTTTTTTCTGTTTTATTTTGCAAATGATGTGCTTTAGTTACTATATAATAATAATGGATTGGATTTATATAGCGCTTTTCAAGGCACCCAAAGCACTTTACAATGCCACTATTCATTCACTCTCACATTCACACACTGGTGGAGGCAAGCTACGGTTGTAGCCACAGCTGCCCTGGGGCAGACTGACAGAAGCGAGGCTGCCATATCGCACCATCGGCCCCTCCGGCCAACACCAGTAGGGTAAAGTGTCTTGCCCAAGGACACAACGACCAGGACAGAGAGCCCAGGGATCGAACCGGCGACCTTCCGGTTACAGATACGCTTCCCAACCCCCTGAGCCACAGTCGCCCCAAACAATAATAATGTCTGCTATATAATTCAAAATAAAAACTGATTGCACATGCACTAAACACATTTGTCGTCTGCTCGCACATAACCTCTAGTGAGTATATGGTGGCATCTTATCCCTGACATATCACATCTTTTTTTGTGTAAAGGGGAACAGAAAATTCAGTCAACTGTTTAGCATAATGAGGCAATACATGGTTTTTGCTTTGTGTATTTCTCAATATGCTTTCAACTTTTAAAGTTAGTACTGCTATAAAATTCAAAACCATACTATTCAATAAATTGTTAATAAAGTTAAAATCTTTTAATAGTGTTGGATCTATAAGATCCTGATTTTTGGTAGCTGCTTTAGAGTCGAGAACCTGGTACTAGAAACTACCTTAGAAGTGCAAACAAGGAACACGTGAACACATGGTACATGGTAGAATAGCAAAGAAGCATGGCAATGGCTTACTTTACTGAGTGCCATGCTTTGTTTTCAGTTAAAAAAATATATCGTTTTTGGCACAAAGATATTGATTATTGTGTTTTGGTATTTTATTTGGCACATTTACCCACCAAATAAGGTCTGTGTGCATCTGTACCGTTGCAATTTAGCAAGCAAGAAAATGAATTCGTGCGTTGGTTTATTTATTCCTCTGGTTTGTAAAAACTGCATCTCATTTCCATCAGTTCAGCTACATAAATAATCCGGTCACAACCACCTTTTAACCAAAATTCAACCACAAGATGAAAACATTTACATATCAAAGCAGAAGTGAAAGGATGTTTTCCATTGTAATAGTACAAAAAACTAGCTAAAAGTCTATTTTTTTCCTGCAACTTAAAAAGGAGTATCTTAACCTTGTTTCCTATTATAGACATATTCTTTGGTCTAATTATGTCAAAGCAAGTTTGTTCAACTCAACTAGGGCCCAGCATGTTTTGCATGAACCTGCTCAGGACTGTCAGAAATAAATGATATGCTGCCATCCGGCCACTGACAGTCTCAAAAACCCAGACAAATATTCTAGAATTATAGCAATCCAAATGTATGGGGTTGTATGACTTTTTTTGTATGGGAAAAAAAGTGAGTTTCTAAAGAAGACAGAAGTAAAATTAAACCTAAATGAAAGCTTTGCCTGACTTGAAGTAACAGAACCGTTATTTTATAATGCAGAGAAAGAGAACAACACTGAGAACAAGCTTGAATGTTCTGAATGGACAGGAAATGTAAACACCGATGCGGTTGAAGTTATAGCAGATGGTTGAGCTCAGTGTAAAAGGGAAGGAAGCATGGAAGCCACTGAGAAGAAGAAGTTACAGTCTCATCTATATTAAGCACAGCATCTCTTTCTTCTGCTTATTTGTGAAAAGTAAAACACTGAAAGCTTAGCTGTGCATCAGAGAGCTGCAGAGCTGGATGTGAGGATGAAGCGCTCTTTGCTCTGCATGCTGGAGTTATTCTGTAAGTACATCACTGACTTTCTCTTGTGACCAATTTAAGAAACTATATTGGTGTAAATTAAAGTGTATGAGGTGGTAAACAAGTCTCTGAGAATTTGAATGGTACTACCTTGTGTCAATTTAAAGCAGGGTATTGTGTTGGAAACACTGCTGTTTTACATTACTAGTTTAGAGCATATAAGCAAAGAAATTTGAGGATGAGTCTCCGATCTGAAAATTTACTTTAACCTCATAAGACCCGAACTCTTCCACAGCATGCATTTTAAAGTTCTCTTTGATATTTGGACATATTGGGGCCAGATGACTGTAAAAACAAAGAATTACCCGATTTTTTTTTACCTTATTTTTGTTTTTAATAAAAATAAGAGCCACATATGAGGATATTCGTTTAAAATTTTGATAGAACAGTAGCAGTATAATATCGTAAGTGAATATCAGGCCCTTGTAGAGCATAATTGAGTATTTTGGTCTAAATAACCCATCACATTTTGGGTTATTTAGACCCACCACATTTTGTGGACGCCAGGTCCTAGGAGGTTAAAAATGTTTTAGTTCATAGTGAGTTGATTTGCTGCTGTTTTGATGATGTTTCAATCTTGATTTCAGTGCTCAGTACACTCTTCGATGTAAATGCTGAAGGTACGACAGTTTTTTTTCTTCCTGTTTACAAAATATGAACAGCATTGATGTATCTCCTGTATCTTTCTGTTTATGTGTTGTCACGGCTGAATCAAAATCGAGACACAGACAAGAACTGACAAAATTATCAGGAGTTTACTTTCACAGACATCAGTAGCTGAGAGAAACAGGTGTCTATGGTAAATGTAGGGGGCTGATTATCCATCGAGAGAGAACCAGCTTTCTGATTTGGTGAACAAAGCCAGGAACAGGGTGAGTTAGAATTGATTTGAGTTGACTGACAGGAAGCAGGAGCGAGTGCTGCCCAGCACATGATGATAGATAAATGTCCAGGAAAACAGAGATAAGGCTCAGTGAGAGCCAGAGAGAATCAGATACACCTGAATCTGTCATGTGGCAGTGTGGAGATACAGGTTCCCAGTATTTAGGGCTGAAACTCCAGTGGCCCCAGCACATCTGAAGCTGTACCTGTACTGGGGGATGGATGGGGCTTAGGGAGCTGAACTAGCAAATGTAAAATATATTTAAAATTTCCTAACACATTTCAGTCTTAGAAATGCCAGGTAAGAGCCAAAGAGTGTGATTTACTGATACAAAGGTGTCTCTTTCTGTACATTTGTTTCATCACCTTTACAAATAAAATTAGTGATCCAGCAGAATCCACTCAACAAGGATTAAACACCATAGATTAATACTATTTCAAACAAGAAATAGTATTAATCCTTTCTACTTTAGCTATGAAACATTTTAAACTAATTAATTACCATTTCTGTTTTGCAATGGTTACATGGTATTGCAACCATTAATTATGACTACTTAACTTATTTTGTATATTCAATCATGTACTAACCCATATTCCAATATAAATTATCTTCACAAATTTATTTTATGGTGTGTGAACACACATGACCTTTCATACATACAAGAAAACATTTATTTTCCTTTACTGAAACATCTTTACAAACAAAAAAATACAGTGGTACAGCAATACCTACTTACACGCAAACCAAGCTGAGCTATAGCTCACACTTAAGACAAAAATGTCCTAAACAATTAAATATATTCCCTTTATGAAAAGTAATAAAAATAAACATCTCCATCACAGCAATAGCATATTCAAGTTCCACCAGGTGAAAACACACACACACACACACACACACACACACACACACACACACACACACACAAACATGCACTTACATACACCCACATATACACACACGGGTCAAGTTTCCTCCCCCCAATCAGACCCTGTACAGCTGTGTAAACTTAGAAACTGAAAACTTTTAAACAGTACATAAATTAACTAAACAACTTAAGTTTCAACAAAATTGTTACACTAGGAACAATTTTCTCCTTTTGTTGTATTTCTAACTTACAGAACATGACAAGGCTGTTGTGATAGCAAACAACAGAACCATACCAACAGGGGGCAGTGTGACACTGACCTGTGATGTGAAGAACTCTGCCAACTTAAAATATGAGTGGTTCAGAGAAACCTCATCCAAAAAACCGTCAGCAATGTCTAATGTATCAGAGAGAGTTATCTCTGTCTTGAATGGAGGAAACTACACCTGTAAACCTTCAGGGGAAAATGTCATCATAACAGAAAGTGACTCGGTCACCATTCAGGAAACTGGTGAGTTTGAATATTTCAACAGAATAAAACGACACGACTAAAACGAAAGTCTTTTTTTTACACATTTACACATGTAACAGGAGTGTATTTATTAACCATTTCAAAATCATGTCTCAAGAAGTGTAATCAGTGGGTAAATGATTACTAATGTTCTTCATCTCAAAATAAAAGTAAATATAAAACATACTAATTGCAGATAGCCACATCTGTTTTTAAGATCCCAAGTTCAAATATTAAAACTCTTTTAATTTTCAATCAGTTGGCTGAGAAACCAAGAGTCTTATATTAATATTTGAGTTATCTTAGATTCCTGCAAACAAGTGATGGTTTATATTATATTATATTATATTATATTATATTATATTATATTATATTATATTATTCAAGTCTTACATAATATTTTAGTTGTTTTTAATATTTTTAGTTGTTTTTAAACATTCCTGCACAACAAATCAGCATTCAAATAATTATGATAAAAACTTGCTGCTGCATGTTTTTTCTTTGTTAGTTCGTAACAGGATCACAGTGAAACTGCAGAACAGCTGGTCTCAGATATTCACTGGTGAGACAATCACTCTCAGATGTGAGATTCAGGCAGGTGAAGGAAAGGTGTGGAAATATGAATGGACAGCACCCAACACAAACAGCCCTCCAACATCCAGTGAATACAGGATCAGCAGAGTTTCAGTGTCCCACAGTGGAGACTACAGATGTCGGGGTAGCAGTGACTATCTCTTAACAGGATGGAGTGATGCCTTCAGACTGACAGTTTCACGTGAGTTGGACCATGATTCATGCTGAAATGTAATGTTTTATTGTTTATATTTACATTAGCTTATTTAAAAACTCAAGCACAGCCTGTAATATTGATTGACTGATTGATGGATTGATGGATTGATTGATCCACAAAACAAAAGTTATTGTTCCATATCATTACAACACATACAATATTTTTAATACACTGTTGATTGATTGATAATACTTTATTCATCCCGAGGGAAATTGGGTTAAGGCTGCCAGTCTTGCCAGTGCCTTTTTACCCTTCCGACCATACATACATTACACAAACATCACGGGGAAGACAGGTCAGAGAGGTATAACAATGGAAAATGCACAACGTGAGGAAAGACGAGGAGAAAAAAAAAACTCTCCCCAGACTGAGCTCCAACAGGGAGATCAGTTTGAGAACAGAAAAAAACACCTCAGCACATGAATCATCACATCTCACAACATAGAAGACTTAAGGTTCGAAGGTGTTTGGAGGGGGTGCGGGGGTGGGTGTAGGTCTGTGTCAGTGTACATGCGTATGTGTGCATGATGTGCGTGTGTGTGTTCCGTGTTCAGCGGAGAGAAAGTGTCCCTTCACCCAGTTAGGCAAAAGTCAGCAATCTTGTGTCGACGCGGGTGGCGTTTAAGGAGGGGGGAGAAAGTCACAACAACAGTCTTGTTATCTAAGGAGAATTTTTGTTATTCCCGTCAGCTTTTGCCTTGAGCATCCAGTTGGCACCAGGGGGGCCGCATGAGATGAAGATGGTAGTTGTTTTGGTTAGTGCGAACAAATTGCATCCAATTTTACAGTTGATCTTATGTCCGTCACTGGTCACCCGGTCTCTCAATTCCCGTTCTTCTTCTCCAAGATCTTATCCATATTGTGTTCAATAAACACAGTCTGAGTACTCACAGCCCTGCCCATCGTTTATTATGTCGGCCAGCCTTGTGGGATTTTGAACAGCTGTAGCCGCTTCTTGTTCTTCGATAAGCCAGGTCCAAGCCAGCTCCAATCAGCCAGAACTCTATAATCCTGGTTCCGAATTGATAGATGTTATTCAATGTCCTCCATCGAGAGTGTCACCAGACACCACAATGCAACCGATCATCACGTATCTGGCAACAAACATCTCCGCAGGACAGTCGGGCTCTCCCCAGCCCAGAAGTTTGTCAAATTTGTTAAGGGACCAGTTGATCAAATCCATATTTCTTCTTTAGGTTTTTAGAGAACGAGACTCTCTTAGGGTTAGAGAATAAGCGAGACTATACAAAGACATGAGAAGCCCCACATTGCAAAACTGGTATGGCCCTGATCTGGCCCACACAATGTGCTTACACATGGCCCACATACCGCAAAGAATGACGTCTCTTTGGTAGCCCAGATCAGGTTTGCCAGAGGTGGCCCACACATGGGCCAGCACAAGGCTAGTTGCAGACACACTGGTGGCCCTGTGCTGGCCCATTTGGTGAGCCACAACTGTTTTCCTGCAGTAGGGGAGTGGCCCTACATGTCTGCTGATGTTGTACTGCCAAAATGCTAACACTATGTTTAACTAAAGCTGCCTTTTTTGTGATCTTATCTGCAAAAACATTCCCTAATGCAACTGGATCTTTCCCTCACATGTGTGCTGCACATTTACAAACGGCAATTCTACTGGGCAGTAACACTGCCTCCAGCAGATTTTGCAAGAGTTTGGTGTGTTCTACAGGTTTCCCTGTAGAGGTTGTCACACCTCGTCTCACTCACTGCACTACAAAGAAATGTAATGTAGCAAATGCACACTGGCTATCTGGGTATATTGTCTCTCTGCAGCTTTACACGTTTCTGTTAAAGCTAGCATCTCTGCTGCTCAAGCAAATATGAAACATGCTAGTTGTCATGCATAGATAACTTTCTCACTGTCTACTACAGTATCAGTACTACACTATCCTCCTTTCGGTGGAGAAACTGTCCTTACCCTCCTTCTATTCGGTGGAGAAACCGACTTAACCCTCCCTAAATAAATCAAAAAGATTAAAACAAAAAACACTGGCGGAGAAACCAGGCAGCTTGCGTCTACACGCACAGCTTGCGCACTTACGTACCTGCTTTAACGCACGGGCACGTAGCCGCTCTCTAACGGTGTGTTCACACCGAACGCGATGGACGCGAATAGAGCGTCAGGTTTACATGTAAAGTCAATGGAAAAGCGCGATGACGCGCGATTGCGGGTCCCGCGAAAATTCGGAAGCAGATTTGCGTCGCGAAAACGCCAAAACTCGTGAAACGCGCGTCAGTGTAGCACGTCTGGCGCGTTTGACTCGCGAATAAAACCACGCGCGTGAGTTTTTGTGTTGCATTTTGTGCATACGCGCGTTTCGCGTCTACCGCTCGAGTTGGAAAAATCTGAACTCCAGCGTCAAATCGCGCCGCGACAACCAATCAGGGGCCTGGTGACGTGGCTCTGACCTAGGTCAAAGGGGCAGGTCCAGCCAAAGCCCGAATTCATTCTTCATTCAGTATGGAGGAAAAGCTAATCAGTGCCGTGGCTAATCACCCGGAGCTGTACGATGCTAGCTACTACTTTTACCGAGACAGGAATAAAAAGGACCTAGCTTGGAGACACATAAGTGAGGAGATCGGGCAACCTGGTAAGTTCATTCCTTCTTTTTAATTTTCAGACTGACCCGATGAACCCGCGCAAAAGCTAGCAAGCCCGCCTACTGTCCCGCTATTTTCCCACTGATGTACAAATACCTTTCCGCTAACAAGATAATGCGTTTATTCAGAGGACATCTGCAGGAGAAAGTGGAAGAGCCTCAGGGACACATATAATAAGGAGAAGAAGGCAGAGAAGGAGAAGAGGAGTGGGTCTGCAGCAGGATCGGGGAGAAAATGGAAGTTCTTCGCGGTCATGGGGTTTCTGGACCCCTTCCTCACCCCGCGGGAGACTAGCGGTAATATGGTGCGGACCGTGGAGAACTTCTCCCCCGAGGACCAGGGACAGCCCGAAGAGGCAGCAGGGGAGTGTCAGTCAGAAGGTATGTTTACATTGAGTTAATGTAGGCAGTTAATTTATGCGTGTTGTCATACAGGAACATATTTTGTTTATTAATAAACAGTATACAGTAGTCCCGCTGTTCATCCGTCACTGCCTGCCTTTTCGCTGATTTTTTTTATGGCACCGTACAGCTTTCAACGATGCGCATTGCATTCTGCAGCCCAAATGACAAATCTCCTCCGTGTCGTGTCTCCTGCGCTTGCCAAACTTATCATGTTTGGTTTTGATAACCATCACGTCCAATAGAAAAAAACAGCACAAAAACACTCATAACTATGACCCTCATTCGGAAATACACACCTGCACCGGGAGCAAAAAAGGCGCACAAAAGTGGCGCCGCAGACGGAGAAAAAGCGCGGCATAATACTTTTACGTTTTAAAATCGACAAAGGTTTTCACTTTGAGAATCAACTTGTGAGAACTGTGACTACTGTTCATGTGCTGCAATAAATGAGACCACTGTATATAATAATAAGTATATAAGTATATAATAATATAATATTCTCTATGACTGTTGTCTTCAACCTATATTAACATTAATAATAATATTAACATTTAATATTGTCTTCATAGAGTCAAGTAATCATGCAGCAGAGTCCTCAGCTGTCTCTTCTCCTGGCTCTCCAGTCCCTGGTCCCTCAGCTCCTGCTGCTGCACCCACAGGTATGAACATCAAGCACTGACAGCTTTTTACTTGCTTGAATTCCCTTGTGATCACCTTTACTAAATATCTACAACCAATCAGTTTATATCCTGTTTTTTTTTTTCAATTTTGAAAATGAAAATCTAGTAGCAGCCTTCTCATTACTTTGTGTTGTTTTGTGCTGTGTTTTACAGGCCCACAGCGGAGGACAGCTCGAAGGCGGGCGAGGGACGGGTCCCAGGACGGTCCATCGGCGGTGGAGCTGGCCATCCTGGAGTCCCTAAAGAGGCCACGCCCGTCTCCAACTGAACATTTCCTCCTCGGCCTTGTTCCTGCTCTGGAGAGCATGCCGCCTCAGACACGAGAATTCGTGAAATTTCAAATTTATAAATTAGTTTTTGAAAACAGCACAGCTGTGTTAAATTTGGAAACATTGGACCCTAATGATCAGTAGTTTTCTGATGAGGCAGCAGCTCTCCAGGGCAGAAACAATGTTCTTATTTTTCTCCTCCTTCTCCCTGAGGCTCTTCCACTCCAAGCTGGGTCCTTTTTATTCCTGTCTCTCTGTAAATAGTTACATTTCATATATTTATGATAAATGTTTTTGTTAATGAATTTATATTTTTTCAAATAAACATTTATAATGACAAAATGTCTCTGTTCTACTACACAGCAAATATTGGCACCCGACTTGACACAAGTAGAATTTATTTCATATTATACTAATGACAAAACATACTAATACAGTGGGATGCAAAAGTTTGGGCAACATTGTGAAAAGTAATTATTTTCTTGTACAAATCATTGGTTGTCACAATAAAAATAGTCAGTTAAATATCATATAGGAGACACACACAGTGATATTTGAGAAGTGAAATGCAGTTTACAGAAAGTGTGCAATAACTGTTTAAATCAAGCAGGTGCATAAATTGGCAACACAAAAAAAGAGAAATGAAATAAATATTTAGTGTATATCAATGTGTGTGTCTCCTATATGATATATGTAAGTGACATTTTTCATTGTAACAGTGATTCATACAGGAAAATAATGACTATTAATAAGGTTGCCCAAACTTGTGCACCACTGTATACAGGAACATAGTGAAGACAAGTTACTTAAGAGAGTAAAAATAGGTTCGTTTATTTTGGAGTAGAGCTCCATTTATTAAGAAAAAATTAAAAGGACAGGAACACTCTTTAGAGGTTTGTGGGTGGCTCTTAAAAGAGCCGTTGTGGGGAAGTCACTCGGACTTCAAACAGGCTACTCCTTTGGTTGCCAAGACACAGCTCCCTCCGCCGAGAAGTGAGCCATGAATTTCTCCCTCACCAGGACAGCCTCTCTGGAGGAGTTGTTTGCTGCCATACGACCCAGGCCTTGCAACGGCTCCACCACAGCAGGTGCCCCTCTCTCGTCCACACAGCGCAGAAAATTGTGGAGAACACAAGTTGCCTTCACACACTTCTCCGCTCCGTCTAAATAAAAAGGAGTGAGTATCACTACAAAGGTTAACTCAGTGGTCCTAATGCTCCAGTTTGATATCAGCAAACACCGAGCGCATACATTGATATGACACCACAGCCATGCTATCATTGCAAACACTGATAACAGCATAAATCGAATTAAATCGGGACATGATGAGACCTTCTGAGTATCACTAGAAATATTATAAACAGTCGTCTCCGTACCACAGTTTGCTTTCAGTAAAAACCGAGCATTCACTGTTAGCATAGCACATCCACGTTAGCAGTGTATAAATGGATAGTTTAGCATATATTAGCACAGGTATCAATAAAGGACTACCATATTAAATACTTTTACTAACCTCAGGCAGATGGACAGGCGCTCTGCAGGTGGGATTGAGCGCCTGTAGTTGGTGTCTAGGCGGGCGATTCTGGGACCGACGCGGGAAAGCAGGTCCTCAATGGCCGAGTGAAAGACGGTGATATCGCTGAAATCGGCCGTCATCCAGGCGGAGCTCCTGGAGCAAATGGTGAAACTCACCAAACTGCTCACGCCTCTGGAGGACCTGATGGACCCAGGTACAGCGAGGGCGTCTTTTACGCCGCTGCTCTGCTCTCCACAGTACATACAGAAGGGAGACTCTCTCTTCAAGCGCTAACTCGACAGCTGCCATCTTGCAAAGATACCGGTCTGGCACAACTTCCTCCCACATCCCTCCCACATTTCCGGTTCACGCGCGTCAAAATATCATATTTTGAAGCGCGTTGGATTTTTCTTGGACACGCGTTGAGACGCGAATGTGCACGCGTCAAATTAGGGGCGTTTGGGGCGTTTTTGTTCGCGTCCATCGCGTTCGGTGTGAACACACCGTAAGGCCTTCTGTACTCACTGTTTGTTTACGTTCATGGGAAGAGTCTCTGGATCCCGTCAATCGCCATCCATCCCGATGGGAGTTCAGGCGCAAACTTTCTGGCCTGGTACAAAGCAAAGTAACAGGGCTTTCGTCAATCGTCCCAGACGATGGCTGCTAACAGACTGCGGTGGCGTCCTCTCCCTCTCCTCTGTGGATGCGATGTGTTAGGCTCCAGCTCCGAAGGACCAAATAAATGTTGGGTCTGTGTTTCCACAAGCCCCGCTAATTCTAGAGACTTATTCATCATGAAGAAAACAAGACAGTCGATCAATCGATTATTTGCGCAAGGGAGGCCTCGTCTTTGTCCACCACGAAAATGACCTCCAGATCTGACCTCCTCCTGCTGCCTTTTATAGAGAGACAGTTCACACAAAACACGTCAGAACAAAGCCACGCCCAGACAAGGCATTGTATGTATATGTGTGCATTTCTGTATCTAAGTAAGAATGTGTGTGTGTGTGTGTGTCAGACCTCCTGCTGACCAAAGGGTCGTAAACGCAGGAAGCTTACATCAAAAGAAGCACAAGGATGTGTCTGTAATAAAAGACTACAGCCCCCCACCTAGAACCTCGAGAATCTGGGGGGAAGGACAGTGGAATTTCTTTCATCAGAGTTAAAACAATGTACAAATGGTAAACATAAAAATGACAAACATTTAACAATTCACTCTAACAGTTTGTGTCGCACCACTCAGCCAGACGATCCACCTCCTCCCTGTAGGCGGCCTCATCGTTGTCATTGATGAGGCCAATCACCGTGGTGTCATCTGCAAACTTAATGATGGTGTTAGAACCATCAGCAGGTCTGCAGTCATGGGTGAAGAGGGAGTAGAGGAAAGGGCTCATCACACAGCCTTGTGGTACACCGGTGTTCATTGTGATTGTAGGTGAGCAGCGGTTATCCAGCCGGACATGTTGGGGGCGGTTGGTCAGGAAGTCCAGTAACCATTCACATGAGGGAACTGATGCCCAGATCTGTCAGTTTCCTGATGAGTTGTGAGGGGAGGATTGTATTGAATGCTGAACTGAAGTCGTCCAGGTGTGAGAGGACAGAGTGCAGTGCGATGGAGACTGCATCCTCTGTGCTCCTGTTCTGGCGGTATGCGAATTGGTGGGGGTCCAGGGTGGGGGGGAGACAGGATTTGAAGTGTGCTAGGACCAGCTGCTCTAAGCACTTAGTGATGATGGTGTCATGGTCCTGGGTCGGTGACCCAGCGCTTTGAGTTTGTTATTAGTATTTTCTAGTTTATTCTGTTTTGTATTGGTGGTTGGGGTCTGGTTGTGTTTATTTTCCCTACCTGCGTCTCCCTCGGTGCTCTGTTCATGTCCCCGTGTTGTTATGTAAAACAGTCTGTGTGTTTCCTGTTTTACTTTGTAGGGTTGTGTCTCGTTATGTCCATTAGTTCCAGCTGTGTCCCCGCCTGTCTGCCATTACCCGATTACCCTGTGTGTGTGTGTGTGTGTGTGTATATATAGTGGGTGTCGGTCTGTGTTCGTTGTCGGCTCGTCTGTGTTTCATGGTGTCTGTTCCTCGTCTGTGTCTCTCTGCCTCCCACCCCATTTGTATGATCCGGTTTGTTATTTAGCTCACCCAGTTTAGGTTTATGTTCTGTCCTGCCCTCAGTTCTGTTATTTGTACACTGTAAATTAAACCCTCACTCTTGTCATCATATCGGCTGTCTGCATTTTGGGTCCTCCGTTTCCTCCACACCACACGGCTCACCCCGCCAGCCGTGACAGTACGAGCCGACCGAACATGGACCCAGCAGCATCCGCACCCTCCCAGGAGTTTCGGGAGGAATTGATTGACTCCGTTTCAAGGTTAGTTAACCTGTGGCTTGAGCATGAGGGGGAGGAATTTCACCGCGCTGTAGAAGCCAGGCTACAGCAGCTAATCTTTGCTCACTCCTGGCTACTGGACTCACTTCACCCGCTCGCACAAAACTTCATTCTGAATGAGCTCCGTCTTCACCCCCCGGCTGCTACCACCCACCCTGCAACTCATGCTTCACTTCCGACAGGGGATGTTCTGCCCGGCCCGTCAACCCAGCCTTCAAGGGGGAAACGGCGCTCACGCTGCCGACGCTCCTCGCCACAGTCGGACCTGGGGATTTCTGAGCGGCCGGCTGTGGTGAGTGGACAAGACACTCTTTTGGTTTCACCAGAACTAGTGACGGTTTATACCGGGGCTGTGTTTTTTGAGCCTGCTGCACAGCCGCAAGCTCGTTTAGCTGCACAGCCGCAAGCTCGTTTAGCTGCACAGCCGCAAGCTCGTTTAGCTGCACAGCCGCAAGCTCGTTTAGCTGCACAGCCGCAAGCTCGTTTAGCTGCACAGCCGCAAGCTCGTTTAGCTGCACAGCCGCAAGCTCGTTTAGCTGCACAGCAGCATTCAGCTCGGCCCCCGGTATCCCCACTAGCCCAGTCATCTATGCCATCTTCACCAACTCCTCCTGTACAACCAGCTAGGCCAATTCAATCCGAAAGAAACTATTGTTCACCCATCTGTTCCAGGCAGAGAGAAAAACCAAACAATCCTGCAAACGTTCCTCAAGAGCTGGCCAGTTGTGAGACTGAGATGCACTCCAGGGCCTCCCCAGAGGCTGGGTTTCAGCCCCCAGCAGACTCTGGACCCCTGGAGGTAAAGAAGCCAGCTGAGGACTGCACCCGGCTGTCGCTGCTTGAGCTGAGTCAATGCTCGGTGCAGCTGCAGTCAGCCTTGTGTTTGCCAGAGGCCCGTGCGCCTGCTGGTTCTGATTTGTCCCTGCCAGAGGCCCGTGCGCCTGCTGGTTCTGATCCATCCCTGCCAGAGGTCCCCGCGCCTGCTGGTTCTGATCCGTCCCTGCCAGGGGCTCCAGTGCCCACTGGTTCTGAGACTGTTTTCGCTGGGGGGCCCGAGGAGCCCGTCCAGCCTCCTGTCTCGTCCGCTGGAGGGCCCGAGGAGCCCGTCCAGCCGCCAGCTGCAGCCTCATCATCCTCGCCGGCTGCCGCTCCATCCACGCCGCCGGCAGCAACAGCAGCTTCATCCTCGCCAGCTGCAGCAACAGCAGCTTCATCCTCGCCAGCTGCAGCAACAGCAGCTTCATCCTCGCCAGCTGCAGCAGCCGTGTCTTCATCCTCGCCAGCTGCAGCCTCCGTGTCTTCATCCTCGCCAGCTGCAGCCTCCGTGTCTTCATCCTCGCCAGCTGCAGCCTCCGTGTCTTCATCCTCGCCAGCTGCAGCCTCCGTGTCTTCATCCTCGCCAGCTGCAGCCTCCGTGTCTTCATCCTCGCCAGCTGCAGCCTCGGCTTCACCCACGCCGTCGCCTGGTCCGGCTTCGGCTTCATCGTCGCCTGGTCCGGCTCCGGCTTCGCCTGGTCCAGCCTCTGCATCCGCCTCGCCTGGTCCAGCCTCAGCTTCCGCCTCGCCTGGTCCAGCCCCAGCATCCTCCTCGCCTGGTCCAGCCCCAGCATCCTCCTCGCCTGGTGCTGCGGGGGCCGCGCCACCTTCAGGTCCCAAACTGCCGCCTCGACATCGGCGGTCATCTGCCAGGCCGCTTGTTGGGCGTCATCGTCGATATGGACGACCTCCCAAACGCCGCCGCTACCTTCCGCGCGGCCGGCCTCCGGACTTCTGTCGTCGCCGCCGTTGCCGTCCGCACGGTCGGCCTCCTGAACTGTTTCCACTTCGCCGCCGCTGCCGTGTGCACGGTCGGCCTCCTGAACTGTTTCCACTTCGCCGCCGCTGCCGTGTGCACGGTCGGCCTCCTGAACTGTTTCCACTTCGCCGCCGCTGCCTTCCGCGCGGTCGGCTTTTGGACCTGTGTTGTCAGCCTCCGGGCCGGCCTCCTGAACTATGTTTTGGGACCCTGTTCTTGGACTCCAGCATGTGTGTTTGTGTTTTGGACAATTCGCTTGGTTCGCTGGAGCTTGTTTTTGTTCGGTGTTGGTCCCTCCGTCCTGGTCCCCCCGCCGCCCGCCCTGGGTTGGTCATCTGTTTTTGTTTTGGGCTGTCTGGAGCCAGCCCTTGGAGGGGGGGTACTGTCATGGTCCTGGGTCGGTGACCCAGCGCTTTGAGTTTGTTATTAGTATTTTCTAGTTTATTCTGTTTTGTATTGGTGGTTGGGGTTTGGTTGTGTTTATTTTCCCTACCTGCGTCTCCCTCGGTGCTCTGTTCATGTCCCCGTGTTGTTATGTAAAACAGTCTGTGTGTTTCCTGTTTTACTTTGTAGGGTTGTGTCTCGTTATGTCCATTAGTTCCAGCTGTGTCCCCGCCTGTCTGCCATTACCCGATTACCCTGTGTGTGTGTGTGTGTGTGTGTATATATAGTGGGTGTCGGTCTGTGTTCGTTGTCGGCTCGTCTGTGTTTCATGGTGTCTGTTCCTCGTCTGTGTCTCTCTGCCTCCCACCCCATTTGTATGATCCGGTTTGTTATTTAGCTCACCCAGTTTAGGTTTATGTTCTGTCCTGCCCTCAGTTCTGTTATTTGTACACTGTAAATTAAACCCTCACTCTTGTCATCATATCGGCTGTCTGCATTTTGGGTCCTCCGTTTCCTCCACACCACACGGCTCACCCCGCCAGCCGTGACAGATGGGAGTGAGTCCTACTGGGCGGTAGTCATTGAGGCTAGATGGGTTGGAGTTTTTGGGTATCGGGACGATGGAGGTGGATTTGAAGCAGGCCGGTACCACAGCGTGGGCCAAGGACAGATTGAATATGTCTGTGAGCACTCCTGCAAGCTCCCCAGAACACGCTCTGAGAACACGCGCGGGGATGCCATCAGGACCTGCAGCCTTGTGGACTTTGATCCTGCTCAGCACCGCTCCTACATCGGTGGGGGAGAGAGTCAGAGGTTGGTGGTCTGGCGTAATGTCTGTTTTGGTTGTGGTTGTGGGGTTCCCCCGCTCAAAACGAGCATAACAGTTGTTGAGCTCGTTGAAGAAGGAGACATCAGAGGATGTGGGGGAGGGTTTGGTGGTCCTGTAGTCTGTAATGGTCTGGAGTCCTTGCACATGCGTCGGGGGTTGGAGTTGGAGAAGTGTTCTTCTACCTTATTTTTGTAATGGTGTTTGGCTTTTTTGATGCCCTTCTTTAGATTAGCCCTGGCTGTACTGTAGGCGTGTGCATCTCCTGACCTAAAGGCAGTGTTGCGGGCCTTCAGGAGGAGACGAACATCCCGGTTCATCCAAGGCTTCTGGTTGGGGTACATGGTGATCCGTTTCTGGGTGGTGACACTGTCTGTGGTGTGAATGTTAAGAGTGAATATTTAAAGTGTGATCAACACTGTAAGAAATTTCTTCCTGAGACAAGTGACAATCTGTTTTACTTTTTCCATTAAATTAATTGCAGATAAACCCAGGGCCACACTGACAGCAGGAACAACAATCATACCAATAGGGGGCAGTGTGACACTGACCTGCTCTGTGCAGAGCTCTGATGGATGGAAATATGAGTGGTTCAGACGAACCCAAACAACCTCTGACGTTCAAATCAGAGATCAACAAAACAGAGATATCAGAGTATCTCAAGGAGGAATCTACAGCTGCAGAGGAACAAGAGGAAACCCAGTTTACAACACTGATAGAAGTGATGATGTCACCATTGAGATAACCTGTGAGTTTAGTAATTTAGTTTGAAATATACATTCACTCATAATTATCAAACATACAATGTGAAGTTTTCTTTGTTGATTTCATGTTTTTATTTGTATCTCTACTGTTAATATCTGTAAACAGTTTCCAATAAAGTTGTTGTAAAACAACAACCCAACTGGCCTCAGATATTCAGAGATGAGACGATCACTCTGACATGTGAGGTGCAGCAAGGAGGTGAAACCACTGAGTGGTGGTATGAATGGAGAGGACCCAGGACACCCACACAGTGGACACACAATAATGATGTGACATTCAAAGTTTCTGAGTCCAGCAGTGGAGACTACATGTGTAAGAGTCGACGCAGAGATGACTCATATTCTTCAACAGAGTGGAGTGAAGCCTTCACATTGTCAGTATCAAGTAAGTCATGTTTGTTGTGTGATCTCCATTTGACAAATGTCATAATGGTCAGCACAGGATGAATTCAATGGTCTACAAAGCATGTTACATTGTCAGTCAGACAAAGAGCTGCAGCTGATAGTAGCCTCATTGTAGACAGTTTGTCACCACTTTGTGTCATGAACTTTCAGCTGGTATAGAGACGCCAATGCTGACCTGCTGCTCCATCATCTGAGGACAATAATGACATAAATAAACAGGATGAAAATATAGTATAGTATCTGCACGTTATGTACAACAGGCAGATAGAGGAAGTGGATGACATCCAGAAGTCCTGCCAGTGGCTGGACAAAGCTGGACTGAAACACAACACGGAGGCACTAATCAGGGCAGCACAGGCACAAACTCTGACCACAAGATCCATAGAGGCTGGGGTCTGCCACATCAGGCAAGACCCCAGTGCAGGCTGTGTAAAGATGCCCCTGAGAGAATCCAGCACATAACAGCGGGGTGCAAGATGCTAGCAGGCAGGGCATACATGGAACGCCATAACCAAGTGGCCAGCATAGTATACAGAAACATCTGTGCCGAGTATGGCCTGGAAGCCCTGAGGCCAAAATGGGAGACCTCCCGTAGGGTGATCAAGAATGAACAAGCTAAGATCCTGTGGGACTTCCAGTTACAGCTGCACAAAATGGTGATGCCTAACCAACCGGACATAGTGGTGGTAGATAAGCGGAAGAAGACGGCCTTAGTAATAGACGTAGTGATACCGAATGACAGCAACATCAGGAAAAAGGAACACAAGAAGATGGAGAAGTAACAAGGGCTCAGAGAAGAGCTTGAGAATATGTGGAGGGTGAAAGTAACAGGGGTTCCAGAGGTAATCAGAGCGGTAGGTGCAGTGATCCCAAGCTAGGCAAGTGGCTCCAGCAGATCCCAGGAACCAACATCCAAGATCTCTGTCCAGACAAGTGCAGTCGTAGGAACAGGAAAGATACTGTGCAAGACCCTCAAGCTCCCAGGCCTCTGGTAGAGGACCCGACCTTGAAAGAAGACTGCCCGCAGAGGGCGAGGAGGAAATTATATAATACAGGCAGGTAATAAATCAGAGGGAATTTTATTTTGTAACACAGTCTAATATGTCTGATTTGCTGATTACTCATTTATACAAAACTACTCAGTGAATATTTAAAGTGTGATAAGTGCTGTAAGAAATTTCTTCCTGAGACAAGTGACAATCTATTCTATGTTTTCCTGTAAATTAACTGCAGATAAACCCAGGGCCACACTGACAGCAGGAACAACAATTATACCAGTAGGGGGCAGTGTGACACTGACCTGCTCTGTGCAGAGCTCTGATGGATGGAAATATGAGTGGTTCAGACGAACCCAAAGAACCTCTGAAGGTCAAATCAGAGATCGACAAAACAGAGATATCAGAGTATCTCAAGGAGGAATCTACAGCTGCAGAGGAACAAGAGGAAACCCAGTTTACTACACTGATAAAAGTGATGATGTCCCCATTGAGAAAACCAGTGAGTTCAGTCATTTAGTTTGAAATACACATTCACTCATGATTATCAAACATACAATGTTAAGTTTTCTGTGTTGATTTCATGTTTCTATTTGTATCTCTACTGTTAATATCTGTAAACAGTTTCCAATAAAGTTGTTGTAAAACAACAACCCAACTGGCCTCAGATATTCAGAGATGAGACGATCACTCTGACATGTGAGGTGCAGCAAGGAGGTGAAACCACTGAGTGGTGGTATGAATGGAGAGGACCCAGGACACCCACACAGTGGACACACAATAATGATGTGACATTCAGAGTTTCTGAGTCCAGCAGTGGAGACTACATGTGTAAGAGTCGACGCAGAGATGACTCATATTCTTCAACAGAGTGGAGTGAAGCCTTCACATTGTCAGTATCAAGTAAGTCATGTTTGTTGTGTGATCTCTATTTGACAAATGTCATAATGGTCAGCACAGGATGAATTCAATGGTCTACAAAGCATGTTACATTGTTAGTCAGACAAAGAGCTGCAGCTGATAGTAGCCTCATTGTAGACAGTTTGTCACCACTTTGTGTCATGAACTTTCAGCTGGTATAGAGATGCCAATGCTGACCTGCTGCTCCATCATCTGAGGACAATAATAACATAAATAAACAGGATGAAAATATAGTATAGTATCTGCACGTTATGTACAACAGGCAGATAGAGGAAGTGGATGACATCCAGAAGTCCTGCCAGTGGCTGGACAAAGCTGGACTGAAACACAACACAGAGGCACTAATCAGGGCAGCACAGGCACAAACTCTGACCACAAGATCCATAGAGGCTGGGGTCTGCCACATCAGGCAAGACCCCAGGGGCAGGCTGTGTAAAGATGCCCCTGAGAGAATCCAGCACATAACAGCGGGGTGCAAGATGCTAGCAGGCAGGGCATAAATGGAACGCCATAACCAAGTGGCCAGCATAGTATACAGAAACATCTGTGCCGAGTATGGCCTGGAAGCCCTGAGGCCAAAATGGGAGACCTCCCGTAGGGTGATCAAGAATGACCAAGCTAAGATCCTGTGGGACTTCCAGTTACAGCTGCACAAAATGGTGATGCCTAACCAACCGGACATAGTGGTGGTAGATAAGCGGAAGAAGACGGCCTTAGTAATAGACGTAGTGATACCGAATGACAGCAACATCAGGAAAAAGGAACACAAGAAGATGGAGAAGTAACAAGGGCTCAGAGAAGAGCTTGAGAATATGTGGAGGGTGAAAGTAACAGGGGTTCCAGAGGTAATCAGAGCGGTAGGTGCAGTGATCCCAAGCTAGGCAAGTGGCTCCAGCAGATCCCAGGAACCAACATCCAAGATCTCTGTCCAGACAAGTACAGCCTTAGGAACAGGAAAGATACTGTGCAAGACCCTCAAGCTCCCAGGCCTCTGGTAGAGGACCCGACCTTGAAAGAAGACTGCCCGCAGAGGGCGAGGAGGAAATTATATAATACAGGCAGGTAATAAATCAGAGGGAATTTTATTTTGTAACACAGTCTAATATGTCTGATTTGCTGATTACTCATTTATACAAAACTACTCAGTGAATATTTAAAGTGTGATCAGTGCTATAAGAAATTTCTCCCTGAGACAAGTGACAATCTATTCTATGTTTTCCTGTAAATTAACTGCAGATAAACCCAGGGCCACACTGACAGCAGGAACCACAATCATACCAGTAGGGGGCAGTGTGAGACTGACCTGCTCTGTGCAGAGCTCTGATGGATGGAAATATGAGTGGTTCAGACGAACCCAAAGAACCTATGACGTTCAAATCAGAGATCAACAAAACAGAGATATCAGAGTATCTCAAGGAGGAATCTACCGCTGCAGAGGAACAAGAGGAAACCCAGTTTACTACACTGATAAAAGTGATGATGCCACCATTGAGAAAACCAGTGAGTTCAGTCATTTAGTTTGAAATACACATTCACTCATGATTATCAAACATACAATGTTAAGTTTTCTGTGTTGATTTCATGTTTCTATTTGTATCTCTACTGTTAATATGTGTGAACAGTTTCCAATAAAGTTGTTGTAAAACAACAACCCAACTGGCCTCAGATATTCAGAGATGAGACGATCACTCTGACATGTGAGGTGCAGCAAGGAGGTGAAACTGCTGAGTGGGAGTATAAATGGACAGTACGCAGGACACCCACACAGTGGACACACTATAATGGTTGGACATTCAGAGTTTCTGAGTCCAGCAGTGGAGACTACATGTGTAAGAGTCGACGCAGAGATGACTCATATTCTTCAACAGAGTGGAGTGAAGCCTTCACATTGTCAGTATCAAGTAAGTCATGTTTGTTGTGTGATCTCCATTTGACAAATGTCATAATGGTCAGCACAGGATGAATTCAATGGTCTACAAAGCATGTTACATTGTTAGTCAGACAAAGAGCTGCAGCTGATAGTAGCCTCATTGTAGACAGTTTGTCACCACTTTGTGTCATGAACTTTCAGCTGGTATAGAGACGCCAATGCTGACCTGCTGCTCCATCACCTGAGGACAATAATAACATAAATAAACAGGATGAAAATATAGTATAGTATCTGCACGTTATGTACAACAGGCAGATAGAGGAAGTGGATGACATCCAGAAGTCCTGCCAGTGGCTGGACAAAGCTGGACTGAAACACAACACAGAGGCACTAATCAGGGCAGCACAGGCACAAACTCTGACCACAAGATCCATAGAGGCTGGGGTCTGCCACATCAGGCAAGACCCCAGTGCAGGCTGTGTAAAGATGCCCCTGAGAGAATCCAGCACATAACAGCGGGGTGCAAGATGCTAGCAGGCAGGGCATACATGGAATGCCATAACCAAGTGGCCAGCATAGTATACAGAAACATCTGTGCCGAGTATGGCCTGGAAGCCCTGAGGCCAAAATGGGAGACCTCCCGTAGGGTGATCAAGAATGACCAAGCTAAGATCCTGTGGGACTTCCAGTTACAGCTGCACAAAATGATGATGCCTAACCAACCGGACATAGTGGTGGTAGATAAGCGGAAGAAGACGGCCTTAGTAATAGACGTAGTGATACCGAATGACAGCAACATCAGGAAAAAGGAACACAAGAAGATGGAGAAGTAACAAGGGCTCAGAGAAGAGCTTGAGAATATGTGGAGGGTGAAAGTAACAGGGGTCCCAGAGGTAATCAGAGCGGTAGGTGCAGTGATCCCAAGCTAGGCAAGTGGCTCCAGCTGATCCCAGGAACCAACATCCAAGATCTCTGTCCAGACAAGTGCAGTCGTAGGAACAGGAAAGATACTGTGCAAGACCCTCAAGCTCCCAGGCCTCTGGTAGAGGACCCGACCTTGAAATAAGACTGCCCGCAGAGGGCGAGGAGGAAATTATATAATATAGGCAGGTAATAAATCAGAGGGAATTTTATTTTGTAACACAGTCTAATATGTCTGATTTGCTGATTACTCATTTATACAAAACTACTCAGTGAATATTTAAAGTGTGATAAGTGCTGTAAGAAATTTCTTCCTGAGACAAGTGACAATCTATTCTATGTTTTCCTGTAAATTAACTGCAGATAAACCCAGGGCCACACTGACAGCAGGAACCACAATCATAACAGTAGGGGGCAGTGTGAGACTGACCTGCTCTGTGCAGAGCTCTGATGGATGGAAATATGAGTGGTTCAGACGAACCCAAAGAACCTCTGAAGGTCAAATCAGAGGTCAACAAAACAGACATATCAGAGTATCTCAAGGAGGAATCTACAGGTGCAGAGGAACAAGAGGAAACCCAGTTTACTACACTGATATAAGTGATGATGTCACCATTGAGAAAACCAGTGAGTTCAGTCATTTAGTTTGAAATACACATTCACTCATGATTATCAAACATACAATGTTAAGTTTTCTGTGTTGATTTCATGTTTCTATTTGTATCTCTACTGTTAATATGTGTGAACAGTTTCCAATAAAGTTGTTGTAAAACAACAACCCAACTGGCCTCAGATATTCAGAGGTGAGACGATCACTCTGACATGTGAGGTGCAGGAAGGAGGTGAAACCACTGAGTGGTGGTATGAATGGAGAGGACCCAGGACACCCACACAGTGGACACACTATAATGATATGACATTCAGTGTTTCTGAGTCCAGCAGTGGAGACTACATGTGTAAGAGTCGACGCAGAGATGACTCATATTCTTCAACAGAGTGGAGTGAAGCCTTCACATTGTCAGTATCAAGTAAGTCATGTTTGTTGTGTGATCTCCATTTGACAAATGTCATAATGGTTCAGCACAGGATGAATTCAATGGTCTACAAAGCATGTTACATTGTTAGTCAGACAAAGAGCTGCAGCTGATAGTAGCCTCATTGTAGACAGTTTGTCAGACAAAATTGTAGATTTATACAACTGAAGATATCAGAGATATGAACCAAGGTATATGGAATTATGTAACAAAGAAAAAAATAATAAAAAACTCTAAATATGTTTTATATTTTAGATTCCTCAAAGTAGCCACCCCTTGCTTTGTTTACAGCACTGCAAACCATTGGCCTTCTCTCAATGAGCTTCATGATGTCATCACCTGAAATGTTTTCCTTCACAGCTGTGCCTTGTCTGAGTTTATTTGTGGAATTTCTTGTCTTCTTAACGGTGTTGGGACCATCAGTTGTGTTGTGCAGTAGTCAGGTTGGTACACAGCTGACAGCCCTATTTGACAACTGTTGGAATTTATACTATAGCAAGAACCAATCAGTTAAGTAAAGAGAAACAACAGTCCATCATTACTTTAAGAGCTTCAGTCAGTCAGTCTGGAAACTGCTAAAACTTTGAATTAGAGATGGACCAATCTGATATTACGTATCGGTATCGGTTCAATACTGACGTAAATTACTGGATCGGATATCGGAGATAGAAATAAAAACATGTAATCCGATGCATTAAATATCAAAAAAGCACCTCACAAAACTTGCGACACGGCGTAACTCAGCTCATAACCGTAGCACGTCGGAGCAGTGTGCTCACGTGATAGAGCGGCTGTGTGTATTTGTAGCCTCCCTACCAAACAAGCATTTCATCTCCGAGGAAGTTATCCCAGACAGAAGTAAAGCAAGTGTGTAAGTTCATCTCTGAATGTTTGTAAAGCATTCCCACGTTAAGCTTAACAACCGATATATAGAGCGACTGCCTCTTCTCTCACCCTCCCACTCCTGCTGCTACCTGTTTAACCTTGATAAGCTGTTGTTAGAATTTATTTAATATTACTTTCTACACCAGGATCTTTTTCTATGTAGCTGACAGCTGGTAACTGTGCAGGGGCGGATCTAGCAAAGTTTAGCCAGAGGGGCCGATAGGGCATGAACAGGGAAAATGGGGCACAAAGACATACTTTTCTTTCTTGTTCTCATTTAAAATGTCTCGCTTTTAATAAATAATTATCTGAATCTTACACCCAAAGTTTTAATCTGATGTAAAATGTATAGAAGTCCATTACTGTATATAGTAACTGTTAAGTCTAACATACCCTAGAAAGCTACAGTACTTTTCCTTTGGGAAAGTACCATCTGTGCAGTCTGCAGTTCTGTTGAAGAAAGATGTTGAATCTATTTAATTATTCTTGAAAAATAATTTATTTCTGTGTATTTTTTTTCACCCTGCATCAAATTAAAGTTGATAACGTCGATTAAGCATCATGAGGTGGGGGGTGGTTCCCTATTTTTTTTTGCTGGGAGTTTGCAACCCTATTAGTTAGGTTGCTTAATATTTCTGCTAAGTACTCTTTAAAATACCAGAATAGGGAGGATGGAGCAGGTTTAAGTTTATTAGATTGATCAGTTTTGCTGAACTATGAAATATTTTGGGTGCAGTGTATTTTTTACATACAGGTATAACAGAATAGCTTTAGTGTTGTTGTTTATTTAAACTTGAGTATGAACTTATACAAAATGCAGCAAGATATTAAAAAACAGTTTTATTGATTAAAAAACACACTATATCGGATTCATATCGGTATCGGCAGATATCCAAATTTATGATATCGGTATCAGTATCGGACATAAAAAAGTGGTATAGTGCCATCTCTACTTTGAATGTGTCACAAGTGCAGTCGCAATAACCATCAAACGCTACAATGAAACTGGCTCACATGAGGACTGCCCCAGGAAAGGAAGACCAAGAGTCACCTCTGCTGCTGAGGATAAAATCAGCCTCACAAATTGCAAC